>NC_091119.1:38147891-38227891 GCF_040183065.1 Periplaneta americana | reverse complement strand
TGCAGAAAGTATTCTCTCCCACCCTCATCCCTATTCTCAAACTAACCCAATTTAAATAAATCATTACATTTTTATTCCTCACAGCATCTTCCACCGAAAATTCTTACCGGAGCCAACAGGAAGATAAAAGAGACGATCTATTTTACACTATGCAATTAAAATATAACCAGACAGAGACAGAAAATAAAGCAAAAGGTTAGTTAATTGAGATTTTATTCTTTGAATATTTAGTGTACAGTGCAATGGAAAAGTCTGCAAAAACAACACTTTTTACAACGTCCATAAACATCACTCTTTAACATACACTGCTTATACACACACGTAGTATCACTTTATGTCCACTTATTAGCAAGTTTCTGGCTGCCTTCTTGTCTTCTCGAGCAACGTCTCGAACGAACGGATAAATAGAGAATTCTGGGTAATGTACCCAACACGTAGTTGTAATGTTCACCACTTACGACTTCGGACGCTGATCATCTGACCGACAGATACATAATGTAACATCTGTACTCTCATGCTTCAATCCTGCATCGTTGAGTTTCAAGTGACTTATCTTGGTCGTGGGCGTCAGGGTACATTATTGAATTCTCTATTTCAGCCAAGATAACAATGAGGGAGTTATGGCTATTTTGTTTATTTCTACTGATTCCCCCTCATTACTTATGTGACTTCTGTTCGTCCAAGTGGTTATGTCTCATTCCAGTTTCCCCTACCCGTTTCTTGCAATTTGTGACTTATACACTTTTGCAAAGTTTGAAATGACGATCAATACCATTGTGATGGGCTGGAAATCTGATGCTCTACATTATTATGGAAGAGGATAGACATGTATGCCCTCTATACCAGGCCTGGGCATAGAGGGGAAGGTAAAAGGAAAGAAGATACCAACGTCCATGTTCTTTCTGTGTGTGTAAGAAATACTGACATAAAACAAAAGTATTTCTCTCTTCATGTGATACCATTAAGAGGAAATATAAATAAATATTATTTTCACAATGTCATGTTCTTTTGGCACCATATTTTTATGCTGTCTTGAATGTTGCAGATGCAGTATGGATCACAGTCATCCTTGCTATGGTCGGGAAATTTGGTATCGCAGCATCATTTGCTGTATTCTATGTATTTGTTGGTGAACTGCTACCAACTGTAGTAAGAAGTCAGGCTATGGGCATAGCATCCTTCATTGCTGGTATTGGACTTCTAGGATTTCCATATATTGTATACCTGGTAAGTATTTCGAAAGATCCTAACACTTAACCCGAAGCTCACTGGGCAAAGTCCCCTATGGATGAGTAATTGCTATGTCTGCCGCAGATCATCAAACCAATAGGTACATTAAAGTGATAGTGCAACTTTTATAATTTCCTTTTTCATTGATGATAATATGTATGTTGTTGTTTATTGACATTTCTGGCTTTGAGCCAGAGGCCGTTTTAGGGTCTTATAGGCGCAGGACGCCCTCTCCAGCCATTGTACATAAATAATAATAAAAATATATTTACATATATGACACTATTTCTGGCATAAGTGCCAGTAGGCCTGTGAGTGCAGTGATTGAGTCCTTTTATTTTGGTGTAGACCTAATTTGTTAATTTGCGATATTTAAGGAATGGTGAACGGGAGAAGAGTTCAGGGTAAAAGATATCAGCTGATAGACAATGTTAAGGTATTATATGGGGAGATTAAGAGAAAAGCAAGAAACTGGGAAGAATGGAAAATGCTGGATTTGCAGTTAATACGTACAATTGGTAGAATTGCGGTAAGAAATTTGAGATTACCCCGAGAAAACCTGCCTTATATTATGAAAATCGACATTCAACTGCATATTCAGTAGACTACAACAAAAGATATACCACAAGTAGGGATTTCAGTCCTATGTATTGGTCGGCTTTGCCCTCATTTCTGTTAGAGCAGGCCAGGCAACTGAAGCAAATAGGAGAATCGAGCAGTATAGACACTAGTGAGTGCCAGCTGAGAGCACAGTGTTAGCTCTGTTTAGTGATCAGAGGTGGATTCGTACATTTGATTCATTATTCCAAAACCTCTTCAAGTGATATCTCTATCCAGTGCTTTTGCTTCAGTAAAGTCTCATTTCATAAACCTATGGATCAACAATTGGCTCTCTTCTGACAAAGGAAAAATTTTACAGTCTGTACAAAAGAAACCAAATGACCTGGAAATGTACAAAAACCTTCCCAGACATGTTCAAACATTTCTAACAAGAGCCAGAACAGGTCACATTGTCGCTCAATTGTACCTACACCGATTTCACATTTCTGATAATCCTACTTGTCTGTGTGTAATAATCATGATGAAGATCTGGAACACATTCTTCTATACTGTCCATCCATAAACCACAAAAGAAGTAAATTAAAATCATCAGTACCAGTTGCAGAAAACACAGCCCTGCAGTATATATTGACTACACCCCAACTCTGGCTACTAGCAACAGGCATCTATAATGAACACCGATCAAAATACCCCTCATTTCTCGTGAAAAACAACAACTGAATAGACTATAGTGGACTATAGTGGACTTTATGTTGTCAGCTAACAGCTGGATACATTAAGAAGATTGATTGATTCATTATTCCAAATTTTGAGAAACTTGTTGAAATGAAAATAATCCAAAAATCTCGCAAATCAATCACATGTTTCATAGGTTTTCTCAGTTAAGTTACTTTGAAAATGATTGATTTAAAATAATTGATGGGAGAATGAATATTTCACAAAAATTGGGATTTCTTTTAGTGTTTTATTGTAAATATTTAGATATTTAGAGATATATAGATTTTGTAGATTTTTAAGATGTAGCAGATATTTAGGTGTATTATTGTCTCATATTTTTAGAATAGGTCAGACTTGTTCAAATGAAAAAGAAACATCTGTAAGTTTTGTAGTTTTGTGTACACTCATTTGTTTCATGAATGAATTGCTCGTATATCAGTGTTGATTATTTTTTTAGAATAATCAGTTTAAAATTGATGGAATAATAATGATTAATATCCTGCTTAACTGGAAAATGAGATTTTTTTACGAATACTTTTTATTGTATTATGTAAATATTTAGTTCAGTGTGACATTCAAAACTTAAAAGAAAATTTTAAACAGAATCGCAGTAGAGGAGAAAAATTGATGGAAATATATTTAAGAAGAGGTGCTTGCGATTTCACATACTTGCAAGGGATCTTTGGGCCGATTGAATATCTATTGCACTTGCATATGACAAACCACTAGAATTTTGTAGGAAGAGAACTTGGAAAACAGCAACTTATGCACACTGTACTGTAACTTACATGAGTCCTGGTTCACTCACATCTACTTACTGTCAGTAAAAGTAAAACACACACAGAGATATACCACAGTCTAGTATATACAGCCACGAAGCTCAATACGTAGTAAATATGCATCCATAGATAGTTGCTAACCGCTAGGATCGCTACTACCGCCTCATTACAGGCAATATGAAATAGTACCTGCACAGTCTATTGTTCCTAGCACCCTCACAACTCAAGCTTCGTGACTGTATATACTAGACTGTGGATACACCGTATTTTCTCGAATTCCACCACGCCCTTTTCTTTTTTCGAAATATACAAGTAAAAAATATGGGTGTGCGGCTTATTCGAAATGAAATTTACAGGCTGTGTACAGCAGGGTGTTACCTCTCATCATAATGGGCACACTGTCTGTTGCCGGGGCTCTGGCCTCCGTGTTCCTGCCTGAAACACTCAACATTCATCTGCCACAAACATTGGAGGAAGGCGAAGCATTCGGTGCTGATTTTAAACTTTTCAGCTGTCCAAGAAGAAAAAGGTAAAGTGGTAAGAGTATTATCCAGAGCAAACTTATATTAATTTGTTGTTTTTTAATATTACTACGAACTTCTGTCTTAAGTAGCGGATGATACGTACTTCATACATTAAAAACACTAAAACAACTAAATCTAGAGTACTAGTACCAATATTTGAGAAGTTAGGTATTGTGTAATTTGACTACCAGTCATATTTAAAATGTTAATATCGGTATCTACAGCTTGTTTACATTTAGTTTAAAATATTTGGTTAACTTCAGTCAGTAATATCCTACTGCATTAAATTGCAGTGGAAAATTTAAAAAATACATTATTAAATAATGGTAGTAAAGAACTAAAGAACATTATCTTCAGTTGTCTCAGAACTTTCATTTTTTGTTATGTCCTATTTTTCACTCAATTACAGATAGGGAACATAAATAATTTATTAAATGGCTATCTTACTCGTGTTAATTATGTAAGCATGTGTGGCTTACAGCTGTTTCGGTGTTACATGACACCATCCTCAGAGCCTACTAGATCTCGGCGCTATCTCAACTTCGCTGCCTGTTGTGTGGGTGCGTTCATGTGATGAAGAGTTGTGTCAAATAGTGTGTGTGTTCTGAAATTGATCTGTGTGTTGAGAATTTGATTAGGATATGTGTTAGTGTGTCAGTATATTTCATATTGTTCTAGTGTGTTAAGTTTTTGGTTTTTGGGTTGTATGTGTAGGATTTCCATGTCTGTATTTATGTTATTGTATGTGTGGTTAGCATTAGTTATGTGTTCGGCATATGAGGATGGTGTCAAGTAACACCGAAACAGCTGTAAGCCACACATGCTTACATAATTAACACGAGTAAAATCGCCATTTAATCAATTATTTATATTCAAGTGTTAAAAGTAGTGTACGAAAGATTCAACATGGATTATCAAGATAGGGAACAATAGGTTTTAAAATAAACATAAACATGCAGCAAAATTTCGTAAATAGCTAGATTGAAATGTTACTAAAACTCATATTTACACACCAATAGGGGCAAAATTAATGTTCCTTGAGGAAAGGGCAATTTTCTCTTAGACTATTCTTGAATTCATCACTGTTCACACTATTTATATGTTATTTTGTTGCTTTTAAACTTCCAGAAATAGCTTTTCATCTAAGTTTTATAATTATTTTCTAGATGTCACGAAAACAAACAAGAAGTGAAATATATTCCTAACAAAGTTCTACCTAACGGAACAACAGATTCATCAGGGGAAAGAGTGCCAGAATCATTTCACATATTAAGTGAAGCTACGACAACATAGATAACATGTAAACTATGCAAGCTGAGTTATCATCAGTATTGGTGGATATACAGAGTGTTTCATACGTGAGTATAAACATTCAAGGATGTAATGTAGAGTTCATAATAAACCTAAAATGGCTTGTGATACGTTCTCGGGGAAAGCTTCAGTTCAGAGTTACAGAGCAAAGAAATAGTGACAAACAATACACATTGTTCTCCTTCTTTCCTGTTGGCTAATGGTTTATGCATAATTGCGAATCTTATCAAAATAAAAAGGGAGGACCAGTTGGTTGACCAATCAAGTCACCGGACTTAAGCACCTCAGACTTATTCATTCATTCATTCATTCATTTATTTTATTCCATAGATCTTACATGAGCAATGAAGCTTTAAGATGTGGAACAAGTCAAAATTTTACAATATTACAATTACAATTTTTACAAATTTTTATAGTTTTACAATTTAGTAATTTTCCACAATTTTTACAATTTTGTGCAATTTTTTACAATATTTTGGTGAGATGTAGTGAGATGAGGTAAGGTCCGAGGATTCGCCAAAATATTACCCGGAATTTGCCTTTTGGTTGGGGAAACCTCGGAAAACCCCAACCAGGTAATCAAATCAAGGGGGGTAATCAAATCAAAGGAGTTGATGCCAAGGACACACCATAGACCATCCGGCTTCAGTCCCATGGCTGTGGAAAACTTCGGAAGAAACCAAAGACCAAAAGGGGATCCAACCCAAGCCCGAATGCAGCTCCGGATCAGCAGCCCAGCGAGCCTGCCGACTGAGCTACATCGATGGCTCTACTAAAAGTATACAATACATAGCCAATCAGATTATTAAATTTACAAACGCAAACGATCATTCATCAGTTGAACTATATGTATAATACAAAACAAGTAAGTTAATCAAATTTAAGGCATAAACAATTCAACCAGTTGTGATATACACAAATTGATAATACATATCATGCAAACTACTTCAAATTACAAACACAAAGTAATCATTTTAAAAGCATATACAATTCATCAGCCAAACTATAAAAACATATACAATCAAATTAGTTCAATTTACAAACTTATTTTCGTTAAGCTATACAAAATTGTACAATTCATATGAAGCAGATTAATTCAATTTATAAGCTTAAACAATTCATCAGTTGACCTATAAAGTATACTATTCAATTTACAGCACATACAATTCATCAGTTATGCTAAACAAAAATATACAATGCATAGTAAACAGATTAAGTCAATATAAAAACATATTTTAGTTGAGCTATATAAAATTGTACATGTCATTTAAGTAGAATAATTCAATTCACAAGCATAAACAATTCATCAGTTGTGTAGAAGGTATGAGTATGTAGAAATTTGGTTAATTCTTTTCTGAACCTTTTCTCGTGGTTCTTCAAATCTTTAAGATAATTAGGCAGTGCATTGAAGACTGTTATACAAGAATAATGAACTCCTTTTTTAAAACAGCTTAGACTAACAGAGGGTAGATGAAGATCTGATTACACCTGTAGGATCGCCTGAATTTGCTCGTGTATGTCAAAGTCATTATAAACAGAACACAAAACCAGCAACAAACTGCATATGGCTACATAATTCAAAATCAACTATGTTAAGAGACCTCAGGCAAAAACATCTCTGTCTACCAGCTTAGGAACTTGCAAATCCTAAAGAGTAAGTTCTGAGAAAATGATAAATACATGTTCTGTTTATCTCGAGACAAAGTAAGAACTGAAATATAATTAATGTAGGATTATTCTTTAAAAATTAACGAATTCTCGAAATTTCTTCTTGTGAAAATTTTTATTTATATTGAGTAGTAAATGTATTCAGTTCGCTTCAAATAGTGATAGATTCAAGTTCCAATTACAGGTATGAGTTTGAAATGTCTTGAAATACTAAAACAGACTCGTATTAATTATAATATCATGGCATATTAACCAATTAACTATTCTATCACAAATTAATAAGAATCTTGGTGAACTAAAATGTATTATAAATATCTTATTACATCTCCACTTCTGTTATTATTTATGGGAACTCTTCCTGTAGAATGCTTCCCTTTTGACTCTCGAAAACATGTTATCTTTTGTCTTGCTGTACCAAGACCAAATATTATATTATGAACAAAACCATTGCATGCTCGAATTCAACCCTAAAGGTGGATTTAAAGGAAGTGACGGTATGCAATTAATATGAGTAAATACAGGAAGAGTGGTGGTGATAATTTGAAGAGAATGAATAATTGTTTACAAAAATTAACTTCAAAATGGAATAGGATATAACATAGGGCCTATTTATAACGTCAGTTATTATAAAAACTACAAATAACCTCTTAGAATGCAACATAATTTAGATATTACCTTAATATAATATATTACTACAATTATATTATAAAAAAGGGCAAGACACACAGCAGGAACCACAACTTTTCACTTATTTCCTTTCTTCCGCGTTTTGGACACATTGAATCAGATATTGATCTCACATGGGTCTCACATATCAACAAGATATGAATCATGTCTATCCCGAATTATTAGAAGTTGTTAAACTTTCATACAGTATGAAAAATTTATAACAATTTCATTAAAATTATCTGTGAAAGGGTAATTTGCTAGGAGACGTCATTGCATATAGACCACTTTTACACTAAACCTAAAATTTGTTTTTGTAAGATATACTATAATCCTAAACTAACCTAACCTAACCTAACCTTTTCCTTAATCTGTAACAGGTTACGTTAGGTTAGGTTAGTGTTTTAGTATACGTTATATACACTAAGGTTAAGTTTAGTGTAAAAGTGGTCTATATGCAACGACGTCTCCTAGCAAATTACCCTGTGAAAGTAACTTTCATATATTCATAATATGGACTGGTAATTAAATGTAAGCTAAATAAAATAAACTATTTGGGATTAATGGTAATCTTATATTAAAAAGATATATTAAATTCACATTTTATTAACCTTATTAACAGTCCTTAAATAATAATAAATCACAAATTAACAAATATAATTTTAAGAAACTTAAAATGATAATTATTATGAAATCAACACGAATTAAAAATAATGGAAATTATAAAGATATATTAAAGAGCTGTATGCCATACTAGCTTGTTTTCCAGTTTTCATATACATGCCCAGTTCATTCTAGTCCACTTCAAGCTCTATAGCTGAATGTGTAAATATTGCTCAGGTGAGAGTTGTAGCCTAGTGTAGGTCTACAGGAAATGTGGGAAATGTGTGATACAAAACTTCTTTTCAGTTCTCGGTATCCCGCTTTTTAAAGTTTCCAGTGAAAAATGCCCACCAAAAAAAAACTAATCAGTAATACCAAGTGTACAAAGTATCTAATATTATTTAAATAAAAAGAGAATTTGATTACCAGTTCCTTTGTAGTTAATAAATCATAAGTATTATATTGTGGTGACGTTGATTTCCTTATACGATGGTACTAAGTCTATGGACATGACATCTTTTGAAAATTCGGCTAAAATTGGTACTCTGTAAAATCAAGCAAAATTTTCCAGACTTGGTACCTTCTGGTATGTATATAGTATTAGATTTGGTATAGTGAGAATGACAATGGAATTAACTTCACTTATGAAAGTGTGGACTTAGTATCTTTTACAAATTCCTTAGTGTTTTTTTTTTATTCTGTTAAAGAGAAATGAAGTGACTGTATTATTTGTTGCTGTTTCTTCGCATTACAATTCTGAAATGAAGCATTATTTGAGCAAATATCACAGGCCATTGTGGTGTTGATTTGATCTCTACGTAATAGCTCTATATATTTTTTTCTTTTTTTTTTTTTACATTTACTTAGTAAACGTCTTGAATTTATAAAAGAAAAGACTGACAAAGGAAACGGACATCTGCAAACAAAAGTGAAACTAATAAAGAAATTGTGAAAAATATACAATGATTGTACATGTTTATCAGTAATAATTATTTTGTAATGATATTGAAATTGTTTTGCTTATTGTATTTGTTCTAGTGTTGTCTATCTACAAAGATCCTCTCTATTTCCATACTCATCATGTTTTTCATGTTTACCGAGCTATTGATGTGTAATTCAGTGACATTTGATTTGTTAAGAAATCGTGACGTGACGTGACGTGACGTGTGATAATAATAATAATAATAATAATAATAATAATAATAATAATATGATATATTACAATATAATGGATTGCTGGTGGAAGGAGAGACAAACTCATCCGCACATAGACACTAATCACAATCACACAGGCTCATTGTTATCTTCATATGTTGACGTAGGCGAGAAATTACCGCTACATTTTGACTGCAGACATCTCAACCACGACAGATATTTTACACGAAGTAAATCTATAATATAGACCTCCCTTCTTTACTCTTCCGACATTCTTCTTTTAACACGCTCACAATACTGCACCAGAGTGCTGCACTGGAGTTAAATCGCTCGCTTGAACTCCGTCGAATGTCGCACCCTCGAGTGAGATAAGATCGGTCGTGATACGCTCATAATAAATAGAAGCACAGTACAAGGTCATCTCACCGACATGTCTTATCTTGTATGGAAGGCGACAGATAAGATACACATATGTTTTGCTCACACGGTAAAAATAAGGCTTTATTTTCTGCGTTTATGACAAACGTTTAATGGAACAGTCAATGGGACGTACCAAAACAGGAACATGAAGTTATAAATAAAATGGTGTGAAAAACTTCGATATACAGTTATTATTGCTAATTAATAATTATTCAATATTTGATTTACCACATATATAATACGATAGGTCCATACATATTGTTCCGCCTATATACTGCGACAATGTAGAAACGTTTTACAAAGTATTATTGATATAGCAGTAGATTAATAACAATATTAGTACAAAGATAACGTCACAGAAAATATAATAAAACAAATAATCATGCTGCACAACTGCTACAGACGCAAAGATTGATGCACTAATTATTAGAGATTATTATTATTACTAGAAAACTTGATACGGTTCTTGCATTATTGTGATTGTGTTCTCCATTTATAATAATTACATTTACATCCAATAATATCTATCAGATGTGGCAAAAACAAAATCACTCCTGTGTGTGTGTGGGGGGGGGGGGGGGGAACATTTACCTACAACATTTATATTACATTTTAAAGCAAGTTTTGTAGTTGTGCTATGGAGAGGTTAGTTAAACACTACAAAGTTTTGAAATGATAAGCATCTATGATGTTACTACACAGTTCATCACTGTAACAAGAACGAATGTCTAACGCTCGGCTTATACCATTCGAGGATTTATCACTCACGACAATTTTACCCATCATGCATGTGTGCTACCTATCGGATTATGCTATGAACTACTTGGTGCTCAAGCGAAAACGTCCGATGCAGACACTGTGCAGTGCACACAATAGTGTGATGGATATGTCAGTACAACAGGATGATGGATGGATCAACGATGAAGTGGCTATGCAATGGAAGGTATGTATTGTGCATCGGAAGTTGTACTATATAAAAAAATAAAACATATAATATATAGGGTGTTTCACGAATATTGTGCAATACTCTAGGATGTAATTTCTGGCATCATTCTGATGAAAAAAGTTCACATAAACATATGTCACATTTGTTTTAATTGAGTTACGCCCTCCTGAATGTTAAACATAAACGTAGATATTATGAAGGTTTAAGTATTATAGATTCATTAAAGAACTTTCACATTACTACTCACCTGAAAAATCTGTAACTTATTAAAGCCGGTTTTCAAAGACCCCACCTTCTGCAGTAATACACGTAGCCGCCAGAGTGTGAACTGCGCCCGCCGCATTCCCTAACTTCCGTTGTTCGGATGCTAGGTATTGTTGAAGACTCTAATCTTGGAACCTGACAGGAATGTGACGCGACCCTACTGTTCGCGATAGTGACCCCTATTAGTAATGCTATAGTCCGGATCAGCTTACTTAATACCCTAAGGGTGAAACCTAGTCATTTTTTCACTATTACTAAATATGCTAGTGGATTATAGTGATTTTCTAGCTCTCAGGTTGAATTTTCTTTTACCAACTTCATTTCGAATTTCGGGTACTGACAGTTATTTTGTAACTGTTATGTTGGCAGCAATGATTTCAGTTTACAGTAAAGCAAACTAATGAAAATGCAAGTAAGTAAATACATTTTTAGGTTAGGTCTCGTAAATCGTAAACTCTTTAGTGAAAGCAATAAATTTCATGTTGTCTGACAAAATAAATTGTATTATTAGATCATAATAATTCCTCCTAATTACCAACATAATATGCTAGAAGTCCAGGAGGAAAATAGAATATTTCATAAATAAATTATTGAACCATTTAGGAAACACCTTGCAACATAAAGATGAGATGTGGTAAATAAGCAAGACATTGTTATTGTTAACACTATATTATTATTATTATTATTATTATTATTATTATTATTATTATTATTATTATTATTATTATAGTACTACCATTGTGATTTTACCCTCTTTAGTGACATCTGGTATTAGTTGGCAACACTGAAGAGACGGCCAAATTAGCCTTTTAGGAACTACTCTTACGTGATCCTCACTATAGTCTGCTACCAGATGTCTAAAAATTGTGTTCTGTTCCTACATCACAGCGGAAGCCGTTGAGCAAGTCATGTCAGCATCACATTCAGGTGCAGTGTCACTGTTTTCACTACCCCTACTGCCATCACTGTCATCTGTATTACTACTGTTATCACCAGGGAAAGGATTTATATGTAAATACATATTTACTTATAAAGCTAATATAATTTATATTTTGCATTATCTTTATGTTTCACAATGTGTAGGGTTGAAAAATCCTACTTTTATTTTCCATATTTTTCCATATTTTAGAGTTTAGTACATATTTTCGTTAATTTCCATATATTTTCCATATTTCATATAAAACAGTCCATATTATATTAGGTTTAACAATAAAACAAAACAAAATTCCATTAACTTTTAAAAATACATTTCAACAATAGAGATTTAAACACATGTTCAGTAATCCCTTTAACATCAGAGTTATTTGAAAATTAGCAGTCCTATCAACAATGGGAAAGTAAGTTACAAAACTGTATTAATTTAATTTAAAATTTTTAACAGACTTCAGTTGTGCAGCTCAACAGTTAAATGCCAGTCAGAGTACACATAGGTTCAGTTTTGTAAATCATACTATAAAGACGGTAAATATGCCAAAAGTACGTCATTCAGTCAATTTAAAATCAAAACTAACAAGTTACATTTCAGAATTTAAAGAAGATGGTTTATCAACTGACAATAAAATATTATTTTGTAATTTGTGTCAGTGTGCAGTATCATCTACACAAAAGTTCCTGGTGCAACAACACATTACAACTAGTAAACATCAGGCCAACAAACAACTAAATTCCAAGCAGAGACAATTGTTTTTAACACAACCAACAACATCGAATGTAAGATCTGAGTTTAACATCGACCTGTGCCGTTCTCTCATCTCTGCTGATATTCCTCTCTACAAACTAAAGAATAAGGTCTTCAGGGAATTCCTTGAAAAATATACTCAACATACAATCCCGGATGAGTCAACACTTAGGAAGACGTATGCTCCATCCATCTACGATGAGACAATACAGAAGATAAGAGATGAAATTAAAGATAGTTCAATTTGGGTTTCCATTGATGAGACTCCCGACAAAGAAGGTAGACTTGTTGGTAATGTAGTTATCGGTTTGTTAAGTGAACAATATTCTGAACGAATTCTTTTACATTGTGATGTTCTAGAAAAGTGCAATAACAAAACTATAGTTAAACTGTTCAACGAAGCTATGGGTATCCTGTGGCCAAAGGGTATTATGTACGATAATGTGTTATTCTTTATTAGCGATGCTGCCCCTTATATGGTCAAAGCTGGACAAGCATTATCTGTTGTATATCCTAAATTGACTCATTTTACTTGTGTGGCGCATGCATTTCATCGTGTGGCAGAAGTGGTCAGAGACAATTTCCCTAAAGTAGATTTGTTGATTTCATCAGTGAAAAAAGTATTTCTCAAAGCTCCCAGTAGAGTTAACGTGTTGAAAGAAATGTACCCTGAAATTCCATTGCCACCAAAGCCAATTTTAACTAGATGGGGTACATGGCTAGAAGCAGTTGAATATTATGCCGAACATATAGACTCTATTAACAATGTTCTCCTTGCATTGGACTCTGAAGATGCAGTCTCAATTGATACTGCGAAAACAGTTACCTGTGACATAAGTGTGAAGAATGACTTAGCTCACATTCAGCATACATTTTCATGCATCATAAAAACGCTCAAAAGTCTCCAAAATAGGCACCTTTCACTATCTGAAAGTTTTGAAATTATAAATAGTACTGTGGAACAACTGAATCGTGGTAGAGGTAAAGTTCCAGATGTAGTAAGAGCTAAGGTGGACACTGTACTTTCAAAAAACCCTGGATATGAAGAACTACAAAAGGTTGTTGCTGTGATGAGTGGTGAATCAACAGTGAAGATTAACTTGGACTTATCCCCAGCAGACATTGTGAAATTGAATTATGTACCAGTTACTTCTTGTGACGTCGAACGCTCTTTTAGTCAGTATAAATCTATCCTCAGAGACAATAGAAGAAGATTCACTTTTCAGCACTTGAAAGAAATGTTTGTAACCTATTGTTATGGTAACAGACAATAAAAATTGTGTTTTGTTGAAACTACATTGGAAGATAAGGTACGTCCATTATATTTTTTGTTTAGTTTGATTAAAATGTACCAATATTTAACGTACATAGTCATTTTTTTATAATTTTAAGTCCATATTTAATTCCATATTTTGGTAAAAATCCATATTTAATTCCATATTTTGGTAAAAATAACTACATATATATTTACATATTTCATATATTTTTAGTCCATATAAATCCGTTCCCTGGTTATCACTATCACTACCACTGTCGTAAGCCCCCTTAAATTTATAATAATTAGGCTTGTAATGTTGGGGACCGATAGGATATGTTACGGTGGTTTCAAGTTCACTATCCGTTCACCAGTCAGTACTGTAGCATGCATAAACAGTGTACCTGCTGAATACTCCGTTCGCCAGTCACTACAGTAGCATACGTAAACAGTGTACCTGCTGAATAATAATGCCGAAGGTTGAAGATTCTCAGGCGCATATTTTTGTAGCGGAATTTGGTGGGAGTTTTGAAGTGAATGACGGGAACACTACACGTAAATTAATACATACATACATACAGTCCACACCTGTGGAGTAACGGTCAGCGCGTCTGGCTGCGAAACCAGGTGGCCCGGGTTCGAATCCTGGTCGGGGCAAGTTACCTGGTTGAGGTTTTTTCCGGGGTTTTCCCTCAACCCAATACGAGCAAATGCTGGGTAACTTTCGGTGCTGGACCCCGGACTCATTTCACCGGCATTATCACCTTCATATCATTCAGACGCTAAATAACCTAGATGTTGATACTGCGTCGTAAAATAACCCAATAAAAATAAAATAAAATACATACATACATACATACTGTTCTGCCCATTGGCAGGTCTTTCATCGCAAACCCAGCATTCTCCAATCTTTTCTTTTTTCTGCCTTTCTCTTAATGTCCATGATCCATAAATCTTAATGACTGTCTATCATCTGATAAATCATCTTCTGCTTCGAACTCTTCTCCCGTTCACTATTCCTTCCAGTGCACCCTTCAGTAGGTATTTGTAGTTTATCCTCAGCCAGGACCCAACCAAGTTCTTTTTCTCTTCCTGATCAGTTTCAACGTCATTCTTTTTTCACCCACTCTTTCCAACACAGCTTGTCCACACTTGTGGAGTAACGGTCAGCGCGTCTGGCCGCGAAACCAGGTGGCCCGGGTTCGATTCCCAGTCGGGGCAAGTTACCTGGTTGAGGTTTTTTCCGGGGTTTTCCCTCAACTCAATATGAGCAAATGCTGGGTAACTTTCGGTGCTGGACCCCGGACTCATTTCACCGGCATTATCACCTTCATCTCATTCAGACGCTAAATAACCAAAGATATTGATAAAGCGTCGTAAAATAACCAACTAATACTAATATATATAATATCCAACACAGCTTCATTTTTCATTCTGTCTGTCCATTTCACACGTTCCATCCTTCTTCATATCCACATTTCAAATGCTTCTTTTCGCTTCTCTTCACGTCGTCGTAATGTCCATCCTCCTGCCCCATACAATATCACAATCCACACAAAACACTCCGCCAGTCTCTTCCTTAGTTACTTTTCCAGAGGTCTGCAGAAGATGCCTTTTCTATTAAAAGTTTCCTTTGCCATGCTATCCTCCTTTTGACTTCCTGGCAGCATCTCATGTTACTGCGCATAGTAAATCTCAAGTATATATGATCTAGGGTCGTGGTTATGCGTACTGTTATTTGTTAATTTTGTTTGTCTCTGATAATATTATGATGATGACTATATAGCCTATGTATTCTGTATGCATAAAGTATAAGGGGTAAACATTTTGTTATTCATTCTGACGCGATTCTCCCAAGTCCTTTGTTATTCTGATGTATAGCTTTTGTAAAACAAATAACTTATTTATGTGGACCCTTGCTGTATATTCCCAAATTTCTATAACATACGACGGATATATTAGGCCTACACCATAGTAGATAAGTCACAGTTTTGTTATCAACAATATGTTTCAACTTTCAAGTATCTCAATAAATAGGCCGATGAATCCAGCGCATACTTCATATGATTTGAAAACAAACTCATCTTCTGTCTGCTACGCCATTGGCTGAATTCCGTGCAACCATCTACTTCCGTAAGTTTTTATGACCTGCCCAGATGTCTGAACACTGGACTCCGTTTAGTTTGGCGTACAGCGTTGAAGAGCGAGGATGGTTCTGGATTTGATAAGGTAACTCACGATTTGGGATTTCTTGTACTTAAAAAGTGTCATCCAATAGTGGTAACAGAGCTACAAAATAATTTATAATTTTAATAAAACAATGACCAAGGAATGATGTTGTAGTTCGAAGATTAGATTTGTGTCCGCTCTTTGCTGTTGACTTCATTATGTTAAGCATTTTTATTTGTGAACTGTAACTCTTTAATTTCAAGTTATTTTCTGAGGTTTGAAATATCATAATTCCATTTTCCCTATGACATTTCTTCTGCAATTTTACTGTATTTGTCTTAAAATTACCTAACGATGTTTCTGAAGTACTGTAGGTAACGTAATTTTCCGAGGGAAGTGAAAAATAATAGCTACAATATGAAAACCACAATGTTTTATCAATTTCAAGAAAATGTTTATATTAAAATTCCTCATAGGGTTACCAGACGTCCGCATTTCGCCGGACATGTCCTGCTTTTTTAGTATTTTGTGAGCGTCCGGCGGGCTTTTTACGATAAAGTCAAAATGTCCGGCTTTCTGACTTTCAACAACGTAATGTACCAAATATTGACATACAGTATGTATATAAGAGAAAATCTGAGGTCAAAAGTATGTATTTCTGTCGTTATATGAAAAAAAAATATGCATTTTATGAATTCTGTTCTTTAAAAGAATTTGTTTTGAAGCACGATGAAGCATTTTTCTTGGAAACAATAGATTTTCAGTGGAGTACATTTTTTTAGCAGGTTGTGAATGTGAAGTGTTTCCAAACTTTGCTGTATATATGTCAATTCTACGTGGCGAACCTCGACCGGAGAGTGAGATATGCCATGTAGCAATTACGATCGAGCATATTGCATTGCAGGAAATACGACCATGACCATCGACAATATGCAATTCGGCCGACTCTACGTGACCCTCTTGCTAATGATTTTAATTGTGCAAATGTGTTCTGAGATTTTTTATCGACTACAAGGTCTTGACAGGGTGATTTAATTTTTATTGACCCTTTTTGATTAAGCTCCGAACCCTTTACATTCGGAGGTTATATTTGTTTTATATTTGTATTTTACATACAGTACCTGACATTTCGGAACTTTTACATCTGAATAACCTATTTTAGCAAATGTTATTGTTTTGAAATGTGCTACACAATTTATCTTTGATGGCCTTTGTTTTTTTTTTTTTTTTATTGGTTCGTTTTGAATGTCTGAGAATTGCTCACTTTTATGAATTTTATTAATCATCTTGTTCATACTGTATTTGTGTACCTCGTTTTTACTGCGACAACGTTTTTTAGTTCTTTTTAGCATTCTGGTTGTATTGGTTGTGTTTTATGTTTTGTGACCAATTTTAGATAAGGGCGAAAATAGCATAGTTGCTGGCGCGCCCTTTTTAAATCCCACAACTAACTATATGTCAATTCTTTTTTTTTTTCAATAATTGCACATAACGCCAATGTTGAAATGGTATTTTCATTAATCAATACCCAATGGTCAGATGAAAGGAACAGACTATCAATAGAAGCAGTAAAGGGTATTGTAACAGTACAATATTGAAGCATTTTACATGTAAAGAATTTCACACCTATTCATTGAAATCCCCGAAGCTACTGAAGGACATTTCCTCTTCACAGAAGTATGAACAATGAAATTCTAAGATTAATAACAATGAATAGCTTTGCTACTGTGTTTGCCTATTGTTTTTATTGTTCTCGGTGAATGAAAAGGAATTTAATGTGGTGTCAGACTTTTTTTCAAAATGTCCTGCTTTTTTCCTTCAAATGTTCTGCTTTTGAAAATTTTGATCTGGTGCCTAACGATTCGAGAGCGACATAATATAATGGTCGCTTTGTTCGAAAACGCTATTTGACATTTACAGTAGTGCATTTTTATTAAGCATCTTAGCATGCCCGAGAATTTTCATAATGTTGAAGTCCATCTTGATTGTCCGATATTTGCTGCAGCCATGTTGCGGTTCTTGTGACCGGAAGATAAAATAGGCCTATATTCTGATCACTGTGATCAGATAATAATTTTGTGTGACCATAGGCGCCGACTTCTTTTAAATATTGAGGGAGCGGGAGGCAGGCAGGACTTTGTACACAAGTCTGAGAAGACTCTTATAAATTATTTGCTGTTTCTAAAAAAAATTCCCTTACGTGTTTTACAGAAAATAATATCGTCTGATATTTCTTACAATATTTAAAAGTAACCGTTATCACCACAAAGTTACTATAGTCCCGTCGCTCTAATTTCCGGCAGCCAATCGCTTTGCAGGTCGGCTACATTTAAACGTGTGCGTCTTGTGATTCGCTTATTCATTTCTTAAGGCTCGATAAATACTTAATATAATCGCCCGCCATTTTAGCTCTTTCGTTGGCGTTCGCAGAAAGCACACGAAGACGTTATTTGCCACTCAATTATTTGCTGAATTACACTGCGTTTGATCTATTGTCATAGGAGCTACGACATGATAATGTTTAACGGTGTGGCAAATAGATTCCTCGTATGGTAGCTCGGCAATGTAAGAACAAAAATGGCGAACGATACTACCTACCTAGACTTTATAGAGCCTTCACTTTCTAAGACAGGCCTGCACAAACAGCGCTCAACGAGCGCGCGCGCTCCTTCGGAGCGGGAGAGCGGTGTTTACCGCTCGCCGAAACGGAGAGGAAGATACGTCAGAATGACATAGACTTGCTATAGGTAGAGAAGAGGGAAACGACCACTCAGTTATCTAGTGCAGTGCAGTGTGTAGGCCTATTCTCAGTAATTGTTTCACGTTGCTTACCTACTGCTGCAATACAGTATGGAGGAATCTAAAAGACGGAACATAACATTTAACATTTAAAGATTTACAGCTCGAACTTATTGATCTTCAATGTGACCTAAGGGCTAAAGATCGTTTGAATAATACTACTAGCCTGGTTGAGTTTTACAAGACTAAACATTAGCAATAATATCCACGACTACACAGGCTGGCTGTGAAAATGATTGCTATGTTTGGCTCAACATTTATATTTGTGAGCAATTGTTTTCTATAATCAACTTTAATAAAGGCAGACATCGAACATCTGTAACTGACGTTTCATTACGATCAGTAGGGTACTGTTCCTTTCAGCTGCCAACAGCATAAAACCTCATTTTGATGTACTGATAAATAAAAATATAACAAAATGATATTGTACATTTAAGTAGCTATAGAATTTCTATTACTTCTGTAAAATAAATATTTCTTTATTAATTAATAATAGTCCAAGATAGTTTTGCAAACACTGAACGGGAATTCATTTTATAAGCACTCGTAATAGTACTTCCTTTTGTGTATATTCTGGACGAGATTACCCCTTCTTCCAGTCCACCCTTATACAGAACGCAGCTAATATCTGCATTTCGCTCATGAGCTGTGAGCTGGCTCGGAGAGCGCAAACCTTGTGCAGGCCTGGACTAGAGCATTAATTCGAGAGCTGTGATACGGTGTCGCGGAACTATGAGGATCCGAGTGCGAGCAAGAAGCGGCATAAGTAGCATCGATTTTCAGATCATCATATTTCGTAAACGAGGAAAAGGCGAAACGAATGATTATCAACACGTTTCTTAACGAACGAAAATTAGCTTAAATATGCATTTTCCTTAAATTCAAACTACACGAACTGGGACGATTCCCTTGTAAGTCTCAGATACAAGACACTGCGCATTTTGGAGGCTCGGTGCCCGGATACACAAGATAACGTGTAATTCAGTTATTTAAATTCAAACCTATTTGGTTTGTTGTTGAAACTAGTTCCGAAACTCACTTGAACTTCAAAACAAAATGTAAATGTGTTGTAAAAATAGATAAATATACAGAGTGACTCAAAACCTCTGCGACAAACTCTGAGGGGTGATAAACTAACAATAAGGAACCCTTTTTGTTAAACAACCTGTGTCTTTTGACGCATCGTTTCGAAGTTACCGTTGAAAATGTTTTTGCGCGGGCATACGTCAATGTTTGTGAATGTGTGCACCCCTGTTTGTTTGTTGAGATGTTTGTAAGAGAAGAGAAGAGTTGTTGTTGTTTGTTTACGTTTAATGTTAAATACCTTTTCCTTTCAGTTCAGTGTAATCATCAATTGAGAATGGATGCCTACGCGGTCTTCCACCAATGCGCCGGGAACGAAGAGACCCAACGTCTCGAAAGCGCTGATAAAATCGAGCAAACATTGTGTGGTGAGGGTGTTGTCTTTTTTGAAACTGTTGTTGGTACATGTGGAGAGCTCTTCTTCGGTTTCCGTGAGCCTCCCCATAACACATTACATGTCGACTAACTCGGGAAAAGTGTCAGAGATAACTTCTGTCCATAGGCGGAGTTATAGGGGGGGGTAGTACTGCCCCCCCCCAAACTTATGTCAACTCTTTTTTTCTTTTATTAATGTTAGAACATATTGAATTCAAAAGATCTATTTTGCTTTTGTTTATGACTAAGTTTCTGTGCTTAAATTGACGAATTGTCTTCAGATCATGTGTCTGGACTATAATATTTATTTTAAATTTCTGAATGTATAAGAATTTCTATACCACATTTGAGGAATGGCAGCACTGTAATGTTTCTTTTGTAACAGCCTGTACTCATGTCTTAGAAGTCTACAGACGTTCAGGCCGCTACTTGGATATGTATGGATTACATAGGCTACTGCACAACAATGCAGAAAAAATAAAAGTTATCCCGGTATGTGTAAACTTAAAGACGAGATTAAATAAAATAAATTAGAGTTTACATTTCATAAGATATCTTCAGAAAGTCAGCTTCACATAAAAAAAGTTTCTGTTAGACTGTTACGTAGTTTTATTGATGCATGCATAATGAGAAGGAAAAAGAGGGAGATTGTTTTAAGTTATGCCCTATTATAATTTGTAGTTGACCTACAGTTCAAGCCCTATACAACTCGGTCCGAAACTTCGCAGATATGGAAATAACACTGTAAGAAACGTGCCCTCGAAAATACCTTTATTAAATGATCATATTATTTCGATATATTGTACCACAGTCAAGCTATAACGGGAAGAGGAGGTAAATGATGACCCCATAACCCCGTTATATGGGGATTCTATGGTTTTGCTTTGCCCCCTCCCCCCAAGGAAACTGCTCTCTCTTCGCCTATGCTTCTATCCCCTCTCACAAAATATAATTGTTTTAATACGAGCATACTTCACGAATATGAAGTAAGTAAATAAAATAATATTATACATTGATAATATTGATGTATTATCATCACCGGCAAGCTGACAACAATCAATAACTTAGGAATTACACATCTTATCTTAAGCCTGCTAATGGATTATTATTATTATTATTATTATTATTATTATTATTATCATCATCATCATCATCATCATCATCATCATCAAGATGCAAGACAAGCAACTCAGTGTGACCAAGCTTGAGCCGTATAATTTTATGTATGGTATTCTCTATCTAGGATTCTCCATCAGATCTTAATTCGCACCCTGCATTAAGATTATGGATCATATGCGGAGACTAAGAGGAAGGCAGAAAATAGGAAAGACTGGAGAATGCTGGGTTTGCAGTGAAAGACCTGCCCTTGGGGCAGAACACTATGAATGAATGAATGAACCTTGTATCGTAATATACTATTGTGTACATACAGTCAAGTGTTCCAGTTTTCTATTTTGGAAATCTGGGATCCTTACATTAAGAGATAGTAAAATTTGCACTGAATGAATTGAGGTAGTACATTATTTGCACGGAATGAATTCTGTTTCGACTCAAAATAAAATTCATACATGTTTCTCATTGGAGAATTCAACAACAGACTATTTCGACGATTACTTGTGGTCTTTGTGTACTCTTCTAACTACTGTAACTTTAAAGATTCCTATGATTAGAAGATTCTGACAATTTCTTTCCTTATTGTGGGAAATTTCCCATGGGTTAACAATACTGTTCGCAAGATGTCAGAGCCAAAGAACCATCGAAGCCTCAACGACAGTAATGTAGATTTATACCTGTAGTTGCGCTTGTGATGCTCTCGACTTGCTCGAAATGGATTTAACATCTGTGATTTCATTCCCCCTACCCCTGGTATCGTTGGTGTCCGTTGATATCATGCAAGCTGTCACTGATTGAAACGACAATGTTACAGTTTCATTAATGTTAATAGGATTACTAATATTGAGAATTCTCGATATTCCCAAATGTAATCTGATGCACACATAACCTGTAATGGAAGTTTGTCTATTAATTAGTATAGATTCATAGGTACCATACTGTGAAAATGTCTGTGGTGTTTTGTTGTCTTAAAAACTGTTTTGATGGTATAGGTTTATCACAAAATAGTATACCACGTAGAGAAGTTAATCCTATTGTATTGGATACGGGTCATATGGGTAAGTTCAAAAATATGTATTTACAGTTTTTGAAGTGATTACAAACAAATTATTACTGGACTGTTTACACATGTTCTACTACCTTAATTTGGCTTCCAGGTCATGAAGTAGTCATTGTAAAGAATGGACAACGTATATGTGGAAGTGGTGGTGCTTTAGCCAGTGCACCTTTGGTTCAAAGTAAGGCTTATTTTGAAGTTAAAATCCAGCAGTCAGGTAAATTAACTTTTTATACCGGATTGTGTATCTTTCTTGTTCTATAGTGTGTAGGATTGATCATTTGAATGCAGACCTAATTTATTTTGTATCTATGTTTTTAGGAGTATGGGGAGTTGGTTTAGCAACACGAAATACAGATCTTAATAGATCGCCTGGTGGACATGACGCTGAATCCTGGGTTCTGTGCTGGGATGGGGTATTTAGGCATAATAACACAGAACTTCACAAAATTCAAGATTCTGCTCAGGAGGGAGACATTTTGGTACGGATCATTTCATTTGATAGTCATGTTTGTACCCTTTACATTAGAGATAGGCGTTAATTTGTTTAATCTTTTTGAAAAATATTTTATTAAATCACGCATTTTATATTTTAAGATACACATACGCATTATAAATAACCGTGACATAAAATATAGGTAAACATCAGGGGCGAATGCTAGTCACGAAAGTTAGGCTTGCTCTTTTATTCATAGGGGAAGATGAGAGGATATAATAATCATAATTAATAAAAATAATCAGACCCACATAAATAATTTATTTTATAATTATGAAATCATTTTCAGTCATGGATCATATTCGCTTATCAGATGTAGAAGTTCGATATAATATAACAAACATGGCCAACAAAACAGTTTATCTAGTTTTTTAGACTCTGCCAATCAATGCATATTGTTGTATTGAGCTGCACTGAACGAGCGCACATTCTCTATAATGTCTGTCTTCTCTTGAACAGTCCTTCGGGAAAATGGATTTAATAATAAGGTTTCAATAAACACAATTCCGAACTCATTGCAATAGGCCTACTTCAAATTAATGTTTAAGAATTAATAATACATGCAGCAGCTAACATATGCATTCCGCCCATACAATTACATTGCACTCGCAAATCACAGCACATTCCCGCTGTCAATACTGATCTGTGTAACGTTAAATAGTCGTTGGTGTAGCTCTCGGACCAGAGCTTCAAACAACACATAACAGAAGCATGTGCGCCTAGGACGGACTGAGGAGGAAGGCACTTGTGTGCGCATCATAATCTCGCTATTTCTACATCTTTCCTGTAGCTCCGAGAAACGAGCAAGCATTGCGATACTTGCGGTGTGCAACCTGTGGATGGTATTACGCCTATACAATATTCCAAAAATCAAAATAAATTTTAATGCACGTAATCCCATTTTGAGAAATACATATTCTACGAAAATATTGGGCTTGCGCAGCAAGCGTAGCATGCCCTGAGAAATCGCCCCTGGTAAAAATTAAGGTGGTTGGTAAAATATGAATAGGTCATAAACAGTTACCTGGCATTCTTGCTTTCTTTCTATTTAATTATGAGTATTTCAACGCCATTTTAATGCACTAAAGACTTCACGGAAGTTTCCAAGTACCCGGTACTCGTTACATAAGCTGTTAAGTCAGCCATTGTTGTATAATCATACATCCCTGGACCAAAAATATATTACAAACAGACTAGAATCACATCTAGTAACAAACTATTAAAATTCTTTTCAGAAATAAGCCACTGTGTAAACACAAAAACGACTTATGTAACGAGTACCGGGTGCTAGGAAACTACTGACTTTGCTCACCATTATACACCTTCACATCAGAAAAATCACAGACGCCCATTTTGGCTAACCTATTCCTGAGGTAGTTCCTTTCATACTCCTCTTATACACATTGCATATACGAATCTCTGACAGGTTAGGTTTGGTTTAGTATGCCTGGCAAATACGATCAACTGCTTCTCCACAAAAAAATCCCTTGTGAATTAAACTATTTTCACTTTCAAAATCACCGGAACTACCCAAGCGCTAGTTTCATCGTGATACCAACAAGACACCATTTATGAGACAACAGTATCTCTATTAAGAGTAAAAAATTAAATCCGTGACATGACAGGTCATGAAGAGCCAAGGTTGACGTTCACATGCCTCAGCAGATCATCCAACCAGAACAGAGGTATTGCTTGGCTAGCATGATGATTCCCCCAGCCGTTAAAGCTGGTTTTCCTAGCCACATTTTGCTACTTATTATAGCTCCTCAAATTAATCGCCATGCTGTGTAAGCACCGGCCCCATACACTGGCCAGAATTTCGTTTTTATGAAATGTCTGAGTGAAAATGTTGCATTTAGTCCTATTTTAAATCAAAATATAAAAACAGTATTATTAAGAAATAATTCATATATTAATTCTAAATATCACTTAACATGAATAAATAATAAAATGGCATATTAGTACAGTGTTCCTATGCAGATCGGTTCCTCTCTAACCTACGAAACAAAGTCTGTGATTGTATGTCAGCATATGGACAAGTCCATGCATACTTCCTTTCGCAGATCATTCCCACTCCATCCTTTACCGCTTAGCTTTCTCAGGACGAGCTCTCCACACAACTGTCTGGGACCAATCTGCATAGTAACTGTCTGTATTTGTGCCTTTGATGTGAAAATTTATCTTTCTTGTTTCCTTCTCTGCAAAAAACTTTCAGGATTTTGTCTAAGCTACTCTTACTCATTTTATATTCAATGGACACCCTCCCATATCCTGATTCGACCACAGATATGCTGCCATTCGTGCCCACAATGGTAGAGTGTCTATATGTCATGTTGGGGGTGAATTTCTCGTCATGGAGTGGGTGCAATTCATCGAATTCGCGGAAAATTGAACCAGCAGGAATATCAATGGTTGCTGGAGCGCTATATGGTTCTTTATGCTAAGTTGTTATATCCTGCTGGAATACTTCAATTTCAGCAGGATAATCATCCAGTCCACACATCTCAATTGATTCGAGACTGGTTTGCGAGGAGACAGGATATCGAACTGATAGACTGGCCTCATCGCTCTCCGAACTTGAACTCTTTGGAGAATATGTGGGCACAAGTAACAAAGCATATGCGGAAAAATTGGCCCAATCTCCCTCCAAGACGTCCTGATGATTTGTGGAAGCTCGTCCAGGATGCCTGGGATGCTGTGGCTGAAAACAATCGCTATTTGAAAAGACTAGAGTCGATTCCATGCCCACTCCACTGCAAGATGTGATCGAGATGGGAGGGAAGATGGACTAAATTTGAACTGTGGCTCTTTGTTTTTCTTATTTTTTATTTAATTATTCGAATTTTCTAAGGCAGATGCCAGTAAGTTTGTTTTCTTTATGCTGCGAAAGATATTTTTGTTGAGAATAAAATTATCTTTTTTTTTCTGTTTGCAGTCATGTCATCATAAGAATAATGATAAAGTTATGGCATAATACATTCATGAACATGATGTTCATTTCTAAAACAGTCATAAGAGAGGTGGGAGCAACAATACTTTTTTTCTCTTAAAAACAAAAACAAAAAATATATAAAAAGCACTATGTTGTGTTGGAACATACGACCTCATGAATACCAGCCCGGAATGCTACCACTATGCTAGAATAGTAACATGCAGAATACTTCAATTAGGCCTACAACTGTAGATATCAGGCCACGTGATCCAACTACATGTTACATTGCCTGTCACCGAATTGTAGTGAAGATACAGTAGCATGCAAATTAATCCGAACACGACATATTTTTACATTTTCTGTCATTGTTGCCTCACAGCTGCTCATACCGCTTTAATTGACATCTGTAGTACGTGTAATTCCATTGTTGAAGGTCTGTCATTATTTTTTTATAATATGTGACATTTTGCCTGTCGTTTTGTACTTATAAGCATTTCAGTTGTGTTGAAGACTTAATATTGCAATCCTGTGTACATTCTGGCATCTTCACAAATGGATACAACTCCACGAAAACGGTCTAAAATTATAACATTAGCAGAGCATTCTTCTATGACACAGGGGTAAATTGCTGCAGAATGTCACATCGGTTTGGCTACTGTTAATTCGATCATAAAACGATACAGGGAGACTGGATCCATCACACCCCAGAAAAAAGGAAACTGTGGCCCGGAAAAGGAAGACTTCACCTGTGGATGATTGTTTAATTGTCAGGAAAAGTAAATTAAATCCTAGACTAACTGCTGTCGACTTAACCCGCAAGTTAATGGCTACCACTGGGGCGAATATTCATGTCACAACAGTGCGGCGTAGGCTTTTGGAAGCTGGACGAAGGGCTTGTAAGCCTATTAAGAAGCAACTGCTAACCCCTGTTATGTGCAAAAAATGCTTAATGTGGGCAAAATTACATCAACACTGGACAGTGAATGACTGGAAGAATGTACTTTTTTCTGATGAGTCTCTTTTCGAGGTCCACGGCCACTGTATTTCTTACGTACGGAAAAGATCCGAAAAAGTAACAGCAGCTCATCTCCAACAAGCAACCAAATACCCGCCCTAAAGTAATGTTTTGGGGTTGTTTTACATGAAGGGCCTGGAGCATTAATACCTATCAAGGGAATGATGAATTCTGACAAATATATTCACTTATTGGAAACCAGAATTGTACCCCAGCTGCAAAAATCATTTCCAGATGGCAGAGGCATGTTCCAACAAGACCTGGCACCATGCCATACGTCTCGAAAAACTACAGAATTCTTCAACAAGAAGAATATTCAGGTACTCCCCTGGCCAGGCAACTCACCCGACATCAACCCCATTGAGAACTTGTGGTAAATTTGCAAAAGAAGAATGCAAAAAATGGATTGTTCTACAAAGGAGAAGATGATTTCTGCCCTCATTGGTGTATGGTTTCGCAATGAAGAAATGAAGAATATTTGTGGGGAAATTAGTGGAATCCATGCCAAATCGTCTCAGAGCTGTTATTAGGAACAAGGGATATGACTGAGGTATGTCTTAGATCCTTTTTTTATCCCGTTTGAGTGTTTTTGCATAAGTAATTACATTGTTCGGATTAATTTGCACGCTACTGTACACAAAGGGAAGTTAGATTCTAGAGAGCGGCCACTTTTTTTTTTTTTGACAGCTGTACAGTAGAAGAGGCAAGACCTGTCCTGTGATCCTATCATGTGCTGTGGCTATATCACCAATGGGAATGAAGTAGGAAGATAGGTTTTAGTCTGAGATGAACATCTGTGTCGGCAAATTCGTATAATGTTAACCATCATGAAACAAACTCTCTTTCTGATAGCTAATTTTTTCCCCTCTTACACAGCTCACATGCCAGGTCTCGCCTTCTCTTCTGTACATCACTGTGATTCGTTTCACACTCTTGGGTCAAAAAGTCTTGAAATTCAATCATCTTACCCTAATAAAGTTAATGACAGTCAAATGCCATGACAAGACTATCTCAAATCCAATAGTTTTCACGCACAAATTCTCTTGTAGTTTAACCAGTGGCAATGGACGAAATCTTTTCCTTCTAGTTCTGGTTCTTTCCATAGCAGCACAACAAACCCTTCTTTCTTTCCCACCATAGTAGGGGCACCATTGGTTACTACACCCTCGAGGTTGGTTAAGTGATGTTGAAATGCAGGAGCGTTTTCTTGGAGGCTTCAAGAATATTATTGCCTTTTGTTGTTCCCTTCATAAATACGAGTGCTAGCAGTTCATCTGTCACATTGAATTGTTGATCATTATCACGGGCAAAGATAGCCAATTGTACTGTATCCTTCACATCAGACCTGTGCTCTCATCTAAAACAAGAGAAAATGACGTAAATTCGGACAACCATTTTTTTTTTTTTCCAAAGTTTCTTCAATGTGATTGATATGTTCTTAGACATGTTGTACTACAGGTACCCCAGACAAATTTGTTTTTTAAACACTTATTATTTGGGCACAGAATTTGCCCAGCAGCAATAGCAATTTTTTCAGCTATTATGTAACTCTGATGCATGGTTTACTCTCTTCCCTCGTACCTTGCTGGCACTTTAAATCAATTTGGAGACGGATCATTTTGTTCACACGAAGCTTCCCTTGAAGATGATCCAAATTGGGCGCATGCTTTGTCTCATATTGTCGTTTTATATTACATTCTTTTGGTATACTGACATATTCATGACAAATTATTCACACTGGCTTATCCATAGTGTTTTCATCCCTCACATCCCTGTGAGAGACTGATAGGTTTGAATACTTGACATTAATGCCTTACTGTTATTGGGGATAGCCCCAGTAGATACAGAGGCTCTCTTTATTTATATTTATTTTTTTGCGAAAATTGTTTAAAACTGTAAGAATTCAATTTAATTCTATAGTCACGACGCTGTTATTCCTGGTGTGACTCCTCCTCTTTGCTTACGCCTTAGGAAGTGAAGGCTCTATAAAGTCTAGGTAGGTAGTATCGTTCGCTATTTTTGTTCTTTCGTTGCCGAGCTACCAGATGAGGGATCTATTTGCCAAACCATTATCATGTCGTAGCTCCTATGATAATAAATCAAATGCACTGTAATTCACCAAATAATTGAGCGGCAAATAACGTACTCGTGTGCTTTCTGCAAACGCCAACGAAAGAGCCAAAATGGCGGGCGATTGTATTAAGTATTTATCAAGCCTTAGGAAATGTATGACGTCTTCATGAGCGAATTACAAGACGCACACATTTAAATGTAGCCGATCTGCAACGTTATTGGCTGCTGGAAATTAGAGCGATGGGACTATAGTGTGTGTATTTACTTGCATGCACCTGATAAGTGACAGTTGAGCTTCAGCTCGCAACCAGTGACATTTAAACTAGAACACACAGGCCTACATTTGTTTACATGAAGTATGTTAGTTATTTTAGATAAATCAGTCCACACCTGTGGAGTGATGGTCAGCGTGTCTGGCCGCGAAACCAGGTGGCCCGGGTTCGAATCCCGGTCGGAGAAAGTTACGTGGTTGAGGTTTTTTCCGAGGTTTTCCCTCAACCCAATATGAGCAAATGCTAGGTAACTTTCGGTGCTGGACCTCAGACTCATTTCACCGGCATTATCACCTTAATTTCATTCAGACGCTAAATAACCTGAGATGTTGATACAGCATCGTAAAATAACCTAATAAAATAAATAAATAGATCATAGCACTCTAAATAATTTCACTGCAGTAGTATGTAATATAATTTTAAATGAGAATAGGTCACAGTTATTTAAACTAGTAGATGGAAACTGTTGTTGGTATGGAAACAGGAGATGAGATGCCATGAATGTTTTCTATATGAAATCATTTGAAATTTGAGTAAATAAAATTTTAGATTGTTCATAGTCTCTTCCATTATCATTCATTTTATCCAGTATTACAGTATGTATTTTATTTTTAGTGTCATTATTTTACAGGGAGTTTCATATGACCACATTGAGCTCAACTTCTATATTAATGGCAAACCAACAGACAGCCCTGTAACTGGTATCAGAGGCAACGTGTATCCTGCTTTGTATGGTAAGTTCATATCGAACATAACATTTTGTTGTCTGTCTGTTATACTATATCCGCTTAGAGAACGACTCTGATAGTTCTCGTGTGGAAGGGAGAGAGGAAGCGAGAGAGATGAAACACCTTGAGCTGGCCTATCCCATTACAGGGATTTGTAAACGTCTCCATGGTAACAGCTTGGCGTTGCCATGTCTCTCGGAACAGAACAACGTGGTCAGTTGCCACGCGTCCAGGCGCTAGGTGGTGGTAATAGTAAACGAAACACTTTTCATTGTCCCGCTGCGTGAGCCGAGCAGCTCCATAGCTTCAACCGTGCATATTGACAATGCCGCAAGCAACTGTCAGAGTTGTTCTCTAAGCGGATATAGTATAGCATGAAATGCCTGAACATTGACTCAATAAATATGGACTTAACTTAACAAAGACTGAAGCCAGAAGCTTCAAAACTTATACTCGTATTATTGCTGTGTTGAATTCTTTGACTTCCTTCTTGGACAGCAGCAGTTGCTGAATGCAATACAGTCAAATCAGAAATATGTAGTTGCTCAGTAATTGCTCAAGAATAATCATGCTACACCAGCTAAAGTATATTTGCCAAGACGAGACAGTGCTGTAAACACAACAGACCAGCATGATGCTGGAGCTACCAGCTATGGGTATACAGCTGCGTGCACTCCCTTTGTTTGTAGTCAGTTCAGTGTTACAGCGCACGTGGTCACACTTTATGAGCTCCTGAATTTAGCTTCATACCAGTGTTTTTTTTTTACGTTTTTTCTGTAAGGCTCAGTTTTATAAATAAGGTTAATCTAAAGATTATGTTAAACCTAAGTTAAACCTAACCATGAGTTTAACTCAACATGCCGTATTACAGAGTCTCGGTTAAGTTAAACCGTAGTGGAATACGATTGGTATTACTGCTAGGAAAGAAAAGAAGAACATCGCAACTGTTTAATTATATTATTGATTTAAAATAGCCGACGCTCGTAGAGAATCTTCATTAAGAAACATCTTTCTTCTTCGATATCAGAGAGAGTATCATAAAAAAACCTAAAGAGGACCAATACCACATACTTCAGTATGCTTGTCAGACTTAACCTCAAGTAGTTTCTTAACGCTGGCTACCAACGTTATATTCCCAAACACAATGCAACCAAACTAAACCTTGCATGACCATCTGTGACGTAACTCCATACAGAATCAACTGAGTAATGAAGTAATAATATTAGAGTTGGTATTTTATGTGTTGTCTAGAATGTTTATGAAACAGAATTCAGTCAAACAATAAAATTATTTTTACGAGTCTAGTAAAATTAGGTAATATTATTAGTGTGTTTATAAATCAGATCCCATAGTAAATCTTACCAGGAGAATGTCTGCCACACACAGTACAATGCACAATAGGTTTATGGTAGATTTATGGACACCTTCAAAATCTTCCATCATTTTCAGTATGCCTATTATCAGAGGAAAAGTAGCACAACGCAACTAGTAACTGATGCAGAGATTCAACAGAATGTTTTCAAAAATAAAAAAGAAATCATTTATCTTTTCAAATAATCTTTAAATTCAAACCCTAAAGCACATATTTTTGCACTTTCTCATTTTTCTGTTGGATGTTGTATCCGAGTTTCAATTTTTCGAAACAAGGTTAGGACTATAAGCCTAATTCTGAAGGTTAGGACTGTCTGCTTTGAAAATCTCAATCTGTTTTAAAACTTATGTTCATGTATGTATATTTTATAGTGGTGCACTCTATTTCGAAAAATTCTTGGCCGCCGTGATTCAGTAATATTGATCACTCACATATCGTCACTCATAAGTTCTTGGAAAACATCTGCAATATCCATGTGTATTGCAGGAACCGCCATCTTGCACTGTTGAGCCTTGAACTGCAGTTTAAACGGCAGAGAATTGCCGATCAAGTTAAACTCAAGTTAACTCAAGATTAACTGGTAGTTTATAATACGAAGCAGAATGTAAAACTTCAGTTTAAACTGAACGTAAGCTTTAAACGGCGTTTATAATACTGATCCTAAGTATGCGTATTTTGAATTATATCTGTTTCAATTTTATATTCGTTCAGTAATAGGAGAACTGGGAAAAATTGAAATTATTCAAATCAACTTCACACGGAGCTATGCCTGAAAGCCAGATTTGCATAATACACGTCACTGCTCGTTAACAGAAAACCACAATTCAAGTCGCACAGAGTTTGTGTGCACTCAATGTTGGATTTTTGACGATTGTCAGCCCACTTTGAGGTATGTGGATATAAAGGGAAAAATTGAGTCTGTGTCTGGTAGAGTTCCTGGGTAGCTCAGTCGGGAGCATTGGCACGTACCCGGCTCCGGAACAATTTTTTCCCTTGAAATGATTTCGTATAAAACAATTTTTATGTAAAAAAGAAAGCAAAAACAAAATTGTATTAAACATTTTTGTTTAAAATATCTTAAAGAATAACCCTCTGAAATTAATGATGTTATTTACGGTTCACTCTGTAAGTTATACCATACCGTATACTCTTTTTAAGCATTCATACTTTGATTATAGTTACTATGGACTATGTGTCTTTAGTTAACGAGCAAAAGAATGAATGAATGACCAATTAATTAATGATCATATTATATATACAATCAGTATTAAAGGTACTATAAGTTCATAACTGAGGTTTTAGAGCTCATTATGTGCAACCAGTACGTGTCTCTCAGTTCCATTTCATTTTATAACTTTGGACATACCTGCGCGAAAACAAAGATCACGTGAACACTGCATGCTTTGACTATGATGGTTTACACCAAAGCTCCTGATCTTGTTTATGGGTGGTGTCACAACTAACGGAATAGACTGTAGGTAATTGTAGGTACGGTACATTGTATGTATAGCCTATTTTTCTAAGACATGTTAGAAAATAGTTTTAATAGTGAGCATGAATAATAAATACATAATCAGTTTTACACCTCATATTAAAATGTGTTATATTTTTATTATTCATACATTATTTCCTTTGTTGTAGTTGTATCCGATAGCTATTAGTGTACATATTTGAAAATTTCTATTGTATTAAAACAAGTTACTGCTTTGGTATAAATATAAGGGTCAGAACTGTGAAGTGGATGACGCAACACCAATGAAAATTACGTCAATTGCAATTGAAGGCTCGAGGAAGAAGCACGTGTGTTCGTTTCGTCCATAGCATACTCTGTGTTTAGGCAACGAGAGATAGAAATGGAGCCTACAAGTGTCTTTGGGTACTGTGACAATTGAAGACCGAAGATCGAATCTTTGCAGCAAACTCCCCCACAGAAATCTACACTTCCACAGTGCTTTGAGTGGAGTTTGTGGTGAACTTGCAGTGGACTGTAATACAGTAATACCATGCTAATGACAAAATTGAATTACTGAAGTTCTGCTGAATGTGATGATCGACGAAGAGATTTCCATGTTTAATTCCCCCCCCCCCACAATTTACATGTTTTAAATGCAGACTTTTTTCACGATTTACATATTACTTAATAAATGATTTTTTCACGAATTACAGTAATTTTATTTACCAACTTCGACGTATTTTATCCACTGTTTTACAGTGTCCATACACATCACATGACACAAATAATAGCCTACATTAATTTTAGGTTCGAATATTCACTGAACATAAAAATTCGTGCGAACTTCATAATGTGGGAACTGTGACGACCTAGGATGTGAATGCGAAAGATTAAAACTTCTTTTTCCTCTCCCAGCCAGAAGTGCCATTGTTTTGGTATTTCTGGTTCAGTTACGAGGAATTTTACTGTACCTTGACTTGCAGAAGACGAGCAACAAGCTACCACTGCAGATTATATGGAGGGGGAAGCTTGTTCCCCTTCAACAGCATGCTGATCTAGTATGTTACATTGTTTGTTTATTTTTTCAGTTGATGATGGAGCGATTTTGGACATTGTCCTTGACAACTTCCATCATTCTCCACCAGGCGGCTTTGACAAAATCATGCTGGAGCAGAGTCTTCTGTAACACAACGCTGATGCCCAGCCTTTGTCTTTTCATCAGCTCATGTTCCCTCCATGCCTCAAGAAAGAGGAGTCCATCCGTTGTTGACATGGTAACATAACAGTTTCCCAGGTTTCTCCCAAAAACTTTTACATCTGCCTTACTACATTTATCTGAGGTATTATTTTGTATGTTTATGCTATAAGTATTCAGTTAGAGTATATCAATAATGATTTTAAAGTGTTGATACAGACCAGAATTACTCACATTCATAATATATGTATTGTATAGGAAGTTGCGAAGTGAGAAGTGAATGTAAATATGATAGAAATTCGAATATCGTATGACATTACAACTATTGGTTACTTTAGATAAAAAATACTTTCCACTCCTCAGATCTCTGTCTATGTAGAAGGTTAGGGGAGTCCGGTGTTGATTGGAATGAGAGCAGGTTTCCTGTTTTTAATGACAAAGAAGACAAGAATGTTGTTATTATTATCATACTTGTAGGTTCCTCAACATATTATGGCTGCTGCATGTTTTTTGAACATCAGTTATTTTGTCACAAGAATGGCAGAAGAAACTGGGTTTAGTACGGATCCATATGGTTTCTAACTGTCGGACTTATTTCACCTATAATTTGTATATGCCATTCTGAGTAAGGGAGAAAGCAATGGTTAGTTATTCATAAGATGATGTAGATTGGGTTCATTTCACTGCTTGTGATCAGTATAGAAATTCACGACGTTTTGGAGGTCTTCAGGTTGACAAAAGAATGTGATTGCTGGGATCGATACAGACAGCTCAGTTTCTTATGTGGATTAAATTATTTTATGCTCGACCATGCCGAAATGTAGTAATTATACACCTGGTAGTAGCCCTTTAATGCACCTCATTAAAGTACACCTATTTATTATAATTCAGTTGTTCAGCCAATGAGAAATCACCATTGTGCCATTATGAAACTGCAAGTATCAATTATTCTCGGATATGCAATCGAAAGACAATTAGCGAAAAGTTACGGAGGCTGGAAATCCAATACTGTCGCAGAAGGTTATGTTCTGTTACTATAATAATTAGCGTTAATTGTAAATAATATTCAAATAAATTCAATTTGTCATCTCGTTTTTCAATTCTAAATCAGTTTCCAGGTTATATCAAGGTCAATGACATTCATGCCTCGGAAAAAATCAATACTTTCGCGTCTGTGCACATCTCACAATTCAGGTCAGTTCCACTTCTCACTTACATAACCATAACATGAATACTTATGAATAATTTCAAGTTAGAAATATGGTCGAGCATAAAAAGTCGTATGAAACTTGCCTGTAATGGTAATTAAGACGCTCGTATGAAAATTATGAAACTCGCTTGCACTCGTTTAATAAACAAACATACTCGCGTCTTAATTACTACCATTATAGGCTTGTTGCATAATGTACTATTAACAATCCCAATGAGTAGGAATATCTAGAATTTTTGTATTAACCACCAGCAGTGGAAAAAGTGCAGTCTACACTTCTTATACATAGCTACAGTTCAAGTCACTTTCAGTTTCTAGTCTGGAGTTGTGAGACCTCTGTTTCGTGCAAATACAGTGAGATATTTTAGTTGATCTCTTTTATATTGTCAAAATGTAAAGATTTGTTAAAATGCTTAAAAAATCAGAGGTGGCTCGGAAGCTTGCAAGGCCTACAACAGAAGTCTCTTAAGAGAATAAATTAAGTTAAATAATATGTGACATAAAGTGTATCAATACAGAATTATTATTGTAGGGAGTATACAATTACATCATTTGATATCATCATCTTATATTTCTCGATTCTATATTAACGAGGTAAATTTGTAAATAAATATTACATGTATTGTGGTATAACAGAAAAAAGATCACTACTAATTACACTATGAACCTGTACCATAAAATAGCATTAAATGATTGCTTTCATACACCAACCTATGCCTGAAATTAAATAAAAAACCTTAGCTTACCAACTTTGCTCACCTTGGTGAACTTTACCACATATAGAAAATATATATTAACAACCGAGTTAAAGAAAATCTCGAAAAAAGTTTAATACTTCTAAGATAAGATGGCCACAGTGGCATCACATATGCGGTACATTTCATACTGAAACCTTTTATTATTATGTCTGCCGAGTTAGCTGTGTGGTAGCGTGTCTGCCTCCAGACTAGCTGGCACAGGTTCGGGTAAAATTTCTACCTCAGGACTAGGAGAGATGGCGGTGCACAACTTCTAATCACTAGATTGCGCACCAATATTCCTGAGTTAAGTCCCAAATCTTTCAGCAATGCAGAGAAGCCATATGTCAATCTTTATAGTGATTCATCCATTGGACGGGGACGTTAAGCCTGGCGGCCCCCTTGGTGCTATTCAACAGGAATAGGCTATGTGCTGACACCGGGTTTCCCCATCTTCATCATTATCATCACTTATTCCATACACTACACTTACACGAACACACATACACTCACCCTAATACACGATATAACTCTCCACAGATACTACACATGTACAACGTGACCCGCCGAAGTGATGTGCAATTAGAAAATGGGTCACAGTCCTGCCATCTAGCCACAACATGCGGAACCCAAATCAAGTAAAGTGAAGTGGATAGGCATTGGACACATATACACATACACACCACACACACACCTTTTATTACTTCCACAGAACTTAATACAGTTTATTATGGAGTTACAGTTTAATATAAAATTTCTACCTCAGGACTAGGAGAGATGGCGGTGCACAACTTCTAATCACTAGATTGTGCACCAATATGCCTGAGTTAAATCCCAAATCTCTCCGCAGTGCATATGAAGAGAAGGCATATGTTACTGTTGATAGTGATTTGTCCGTCAGATAGGGACGTTAAGACTGGTGGCCCCCTTGGTGCTATTTGACAGGAGTAGGCTATGTGCCGGCACCGAGTTTACCCTTTCCCCTTCCTCATCTTCATCACTCATTCCCGACATTACACTTACACGAACACTTACACATACACTCACCTTAGTACACGACATAACTCTTCACAGATACACATCATGTACAGCGTGACCTGCCGAAGTGGTGTACAACTAGAAAATGGGTCACAGTTCTGCCATCTATCCGCAGTATGCAGAACCCCAATCACACAAGTGAAGGGGTGGGCATTGGATACACACACACACACACACACACACACACACAATTATTACAGTAGAATCCCTCTTATCTGGCACCAAAGGGGCCAGCTAGTTCTGGATACGAGATTTTTCCGGATAATTGAATAAATATCAGTATATACAAAAAAAAAAGTTCATATTTCATGGTGCTAAATGTTGAAACTGCAACGATGTGAAGCTTATTTCTCTATCACTTACTCATAACTAAATAAACATAAAAACTGTGTGGATTTTCTTTATTAAAACACATCACACAACATAAATAATACACTAATTTTAGGTTCGAATATTAACTGAAAACGAAATTTCGTGCGAACTTCTAATGTGGCATAACTGATGGCCCAGACTGGCAATGTGGCATTTTTTTTTTTTTTTTTTTTTTTTTTTGCCCAGCCAAAAGTGCCGTTGTTTTGGTATTGCCGATTATTTGGGTGCCAATTACGAGGGATTTTACTTTATTATGCAATTCAATTTCAACTAGCTGAGATAGCTTTGTTTCAATGTTATTTATTCAATATCCAGAGAACACCATGGGAACTCTGCAGTTACAGTTTTCTTCTTTCAGAACACAAATGATACAATATTCTTCAGTTCAATTAATTAGTCTTTCTTCTCAGGCCATATGCCCTTTATCCAATGACTGATTCAATTGGTTTATGAAATTGATTAGTTGATTACATGTTGTTGTTTTATAATGTCAGGCGTTTGACAATAAAGTCATTTGTCCTCTTGCACTCCAATACTTTTCAAAGATATTGTCATGGTCAGCCACTGAAGCACAGATTTTGAGGTGTTCTGAATCCACTTCTTGATTTGAATTGCACAATGAGCAGTCAGGGGACTGATATATTCCAATTCTATGCAGATGCTTGGCCAAACAATCATGGCCTGTTGCCAATCTCAACGCAGCTACAGACGATTTGCATGGTAAATCAGGAATCAACTGTGGATTATGATGCAGAGAGTTCCTTTTTTTCCCTTGAGATTGTGTTATCAAATTTTGTTGGGTTGAAGTATGTAGATTTAATAAATCTTTTCACAGAGTAATAGGTAGCTTTAATAACAGGTCTGTAAGTAACAGTGCTGCCCTTCTTGCTAAAGCATCCGCATTCTCGTTTCCCAGGATTCCACAATGGGATGGTATCCATTGGAATACAATTCTTTTATTGAGTGTTATTAATTGAGAGAGCATTTTAGTTACTTCTGGTGTTTGAGATGAAGGTGTGTGTCTAGAGACTATTGATAAAGAACTCTGACTGACATTTGAAATAACATTTAAAATATATTAATGTTGTAAGGAACTCTTCAGAGGAACTTTATAAGTAGCCTATGTTAACCAGATCCGAGGGATAGCATACATAGAATCACTTTCTCGACCTCAAAGAATCTGAAAACTGTAATTTCCGTGAAAAATTCGAATTTTCTGGAGTATCACAATATGTACTTATTTATATTTCGTACAGTGAGGACCCACTGGTCGCCACTGATGTAAATCTGAGATATTCTGATCTAAGACCGTACTCAGATATGGACTGGTTAAATGGTTGGGTTTTTCTGAGAGTTTTCTCTAACTGTAAGGCAAATGTCAGGTAATTCATATCAAATTCTCGGTCTCATGTCGGCAAGATACTGTACCATCTTGCTACCATTAGTTTCACCAACACTGGATAACCTCGTGGTTGGTACAATGTCGTTAAATAACTATTAAAATAAAAATATGATGAAGAATAAATGGGGATGGAAAAATCTGGAGCTAGAAGTCAAGTTTACTCCCAAAACTTGTTTATTATTGGCTGAGAAAAATTCGCCCTGGCACTGGGAACCAAACCCAGAATCTTAAGTTCTACATTCTGAGTGCTCTACCACTGAGCTATGGCGGGGCTTCATCCACAGCACCAGATCGAACTTCTCTCCTTGGTTTTTTGCTTCTATAGACCCAAAACGCACCAGCACTTCCACATTATTGTTTACTTTAACTATCACATCGTCACCATAAACTAAAGCTTGGACATAAACTTGTAACATCCGATTTCTTCTTTCTTGTCCACTGTTGTACTGGCTTTCTGAAATGTTAATAGAAAATTATACATATTTTTTGTGTTGCAACGTTTGTACTGATGTTGATTGTCGTTTGAGATATGGTGGCTTACTTGAAAAAGAAGAACAAGCATTTTTAGGTTATGTGAACCATTTGAACTTTTACGTTATATATTTAGTTACCGATATTCATTTTTGTGACTGGTATAGGCTGTAATTTACAAAATATGACGAATGTGTAGTGTGCCAGGTTGTATATCAGTTATTACCATTCAAGTAAGGAAGGACCCACTTCATCATTTGTTTTTCCTTGTGATAAAGAAAAACTAGAAAAATGGATTCGTGCTATATGCTGTGCAGATTTTGAACCTGGTAAATATGCTTACGTCAGCTTTTTATAAACCTTTAGAAAATGAAAGTCGAAGAAATGGGCGTTGGTTTATATGACAAATGTACAAGTCTACATGTGTGGAGTTAATGGTTGTTGTTAGAAAGGTCTGCCATATTGAGGGAAGTCCCATTTTGGAAAATAATTGTTCATAAATAAAATTAATAACAAGGGCTAGGATTTTGATGAAATTGCATCTTTTTTCTAGTAAGCCAGAAACATAGCTGCTTTAGTATTTATATGTTATGTGATAAACTGAGTGTTTCAAGACATATTTGTTAGGGCATTTTTTTTTGCATTTTTTGCCTGTTTCAACTCATAAGTGCATCTTTTGTTTTATTCGGTCATTTTTGAGGCATTTTCATTTAATTTTGGCCATAAATCCCCATTATTAATGTAAAATAATGTTTATTTCCTTTGATATTTTCTTTGCATATTTTGTCCATTGTATAATATTTTAATCGTTTTTGTACACAAATATTGCCATTTTAACGTAGTACACCCCATGTAATGGATCAGTCCAACCACCCTTCACTATAGACTCCTCTATACCTGCTAATTCCGGATGATTGACCTTGTGGTAGACTACATGAAAACTAAAAGTAAAGTAAATCCATGGCGCTACAGCCCATGAAGGGCCAAGACCGACCAGCTGACTGCTGACCTCACGTCCACATGCCGACACAGAGATGAACGATCATACATGGAAACTACATCAGATAAAATAATTAAAGTGTACTACTTATAAAAAATTATGTAAAATTTAATTTAATTACTAGTCTAAATATTAAGTAGTACAAAACCTCTTTTCCTACTAAGCCAATTATGTAAGATCAATTTTTAGAGCATTTTAAGGGCATTTTTTAATGATTTTTAGGTCATAAATGCATTATTTTTAGGACATTTTTTCATGATTTATAGGTCATCAAAATCCTAGCCCTATTAATAACATTGTGTACTCAAACAAATGCAAAATAATTATATTTACAGCAAAATAATTCTCCTACAGCCACCATAAAACTTAGATGAGTAGGCCTTATTCATTTGAGTTTTTATTATACTCTAAGTGTAAATTTTGTTGTATTAAAATTATTTTTGAAAGTGTTTATTTAAAGTTTCGGTATCTAGGGCACTTTTACTTCATTTTTGTCATATGTAAAAAAAAAATAGTATTGATATAGAAGTTAACCTACCTGAGTGCGAGGCATAGTACGTCTGCTGTGATGTCACAGCTGCTGGTATAAGATCTGTATAACTTTATGATGGCCGCAGTCCATTATTACACAGGGGTGCAGGTATATGTACAAGCTACTGGACGACTCCATTAATATGAAGAGGTGTTTACGTTGTTTTGAAAGGGCAATGTATGTCTGTAATGCTACAGTGTTAAAAAAAATACATGTATTTTATTACCTTAATTCAAGTATAAATGTTTCATGTGATCGTTGGGATATCCTTAAACCCCATATCAATTTATTATATCACTTTACAGGACTCCACTGGTACTACACTCTGATATGGCTGCCTTGTTCACCTTGCATTAGAGCCGCCTCTGAAAAAGATCCAAAAACAAGTATTTTATATTTCTGGGTATTACTGCTGTGAACAGTTATTTATTTGCTTACAACATTAAATTTTGGTTCCACCATATTGCATTTTCAATGTTGTAATTCTCATTTGTTGATTACTCAGAGATCTGGAAAATGGCTGTTACATGAAACATGCATTGAGTGGTGTTATGTGAATTCAAGATCAAATTACTGTTAGCTTTAATGGAATTGTTTCAGATATTAAAACAACAATGTCAAAGATTTTGAATATATATGTGATAAATGTTTAATTGGAGGGAATTCACGTTGGTTCGTGGCCTAACAGAATTCCTGTCCCATTTTTGGTTTGAAGGGACTCTGAGAACAGAACCATTCAACTAAATTGTTGTGAATTCATGGAACTAACCTGCTTGCTAGGATGACATTGAAACTTAACGTGAATGCACACAAACTTGCTTATTTTTGGATAAAGATTGTACAGGCCTAGTAAAATATTGGTGAGTTTTCAGGAATATAAATACCGGTATTTGAAATGTGCAAGATTGTGTTCATTCAAAATGGCACATGTTGGGGTCCTAGGAGAAGCTAAAACATTAAAGTGATTGTGTGTGTGTGTGCCGTATGTTACACATTACCAGTAGCAATACTCGTTTTAGATGTTAAAAATGAGATTCTTTTTGTAGGCAGGACCTACGAAATTGGTTACATGCATCCTTTATATTTTCTTATGATTCAAAATGCATTTGTCAGTAAATCATCATTAATTTTGCAGTTTAGTTTCCAACTGTGTTTGAAGTACAATTTATTTCGTAACTTTATTTATTAAATTGTTTTGTTACTAGTTAGACGAAGTATATCACTATACAAATGCTCTCTCATATGCTCTAAAAAAGCTGAACATAGTTATTTATGAACTAATTTAAAATTTCTGTTTTATTGGATCTATAGTTCATAAACATTTTTCCACTACCTAGTTCAAAATTATGCCATTTTTTTATTGTTTCAAATTTCCAAATTTTTATCGTTTTTTTATGCTGTGCAAAAAAAAATTGCATGTTGTTTAAACAAGATAAAGTTTGCAAACTTGAAACAATTCAAATCTAAGAAAGATAATTAACAAAGTTTCAGATGTGCTATTCAATATAAAATAGCCTACAACATGATTATTAATTTTTTACAATAATTGAATAGGTATGTCCGTCAAATTGCTTATCAAAATCACAATGCTATACAACATTTACAGTGTTAAACGTTTTCGACATAACTGCCATCTTCAGAACACGTAACAATACAAGAATATGAATACTTCGTGTGCAAACATTATGGCTAAGATACATGTTGATTACATATTAAAATATTTAAAACTAGATTGTATATGAATGGACATATAAAATGAATCCTGAATGATAAAATAAAAATTACATGATTAAAAAAAAATATATATATATAATCTTTCTGCATAAGTTAGCACATGGTGCGATTGTCAGTCAGGTCGTTAAAAGTGATGTGGAACAACTGTCAGTTTCGTCGTAGCAGACAATCAACACAGGACTCCTCTTAACCTCCACATCACTTTTAACTACACTTACTTACTTATTTACTTTACTTACTTACTGGCTTTTAAGGAACCTGGAGGTTCATTGCTGCCCCCACATAAGCCTGCCATCGGTCCCTATCCTGAGCAAGATTAATCCAGTCTCTACCATCATATCCCATCTTCCTCAAATCCATTTTAATATTATCCTCCCATCTACGTGTCGGGCTGCCCAAAGGTCTTTTACCCTCCGGCCTCCCAACTAACACACTATATGCATTTCTGGATTTGCCCTTACGTGATTTTTAACTACATACCAGTCAAAAGTTTTCGATCACCTATCACAACTATGGATTTGTGGTTAAAACAGAGATTTCGTTTTGAATAATCTATTATAACATAATGCTAGAGAGAGAAAATATTTATTTTGTTGGTCTATTTAGTTTTTTAGATGTGTTTGTACATTGAAACAATGTTTATCCTATGTAATTGTTTTCATAGCTGATTGAAAACTTTTGACTGGTAGTGTACCTGACTGACAGTTGCACCGTGTGCTAACTTCTGCAGGAAGATAGTATATACAAGTGGCAACTGGATACAATAACCACTTCATTTACAAAATATGTTTCACAAACAAATGAAAAATGAAGAAAGAAGTAATAATAATATATTTTATTTTACCTGGCAGAATTAAGGTCTTGAGGCCTTCTCTTCCACTCATCCAGGTCTACAAGTACATAAGTAATAATGTGAACATACAAAGAGTGATTTACCCATCTCAAGGCTACAAGGGTGTTCCAGTTACAGAAATAAAATATTTCAGGAGATTCGAAGAGAGATTCTATACAGGTTTTATAAAGCTTCATTGGTTACCATAAACATGTCTGCAGACGAGAAAAGTAGCTTCATTTCCATATTGCTATTTATTCTAACTTCTCAAATGGTCGAAGTTTCTACCTCTTACACCCTCCTCCATCCTCTGCTTTCACAAGTATAGAGTGGGGCTGAAATGAGGGTAGTGTTTCATAGTGCAGAATCTATTACAATACAGAACGTAGAAGTTAAAAATGATATAAAATATTACAATACTTCGTAAATAGGTGAAGTGGTTCGTGAGCTTCACCTAAAAAACCGCCACTGATTACTCTACATCTTTCTTGGCGATTTAATTATCAACAATGCTGCAATGTGCTGAAACCCGTTGATTTTTTTTGGGGGGGTTTTGACTAATGACCCACGCTTAGGAATCAGTTCTGTAGACCATTTTGAGCATAAAATGTCATATGAACATGGGTCTGATTATACCATTACGGAGTTACAGCCGATTGAATCGTATGAAAATGGCAGTGGTTTTGAGAAAAACTAAGAATTATTCACTTAATCAATCAATCTTCTTAATGTATCCAGCTGTTTGCTGACAACATAAAGTCCACTATAGTCCACTATAGTCTATTCAGTTGTTGTTTTTCACGAGAAATGAGGGATATTTTGATCGGTGTTCATTATAGATGCCTGTTGCTAGTAGTCAGAGTTGGGGTGTGTCAATATATACTGCAGGGCTGTGTCTTCTGCAACTGGTACTGATGATTTTAATTTACTTCTTTTGTCGTTTATGGATGGACAGTATAGAAGAATGTGTTCCAGATCTTCATCATGATTATTACACCACAGACAAGTAGGATTATCAGAAATGTGAAATTGGTGTAGGTACAATTGTGTGACAATGTGACCTGTTCTGGCTCTTGTTAAAAATGTTTGAACATGTCTGGGTAAGTTTTTGTACATTTCCAGGTCACTTGATTTCTTTTTTACAGACTAAAATTTTTCCTTTGTCAGAAGAGAGCCAATTGTTGATCCATAGGTTTGTAAAATGAGACTTTACTGAAGCAAAAGCATTGGATAGAGATATCACTTGAAGAGGTGTTGGTTGCAAATATGTTGCCTGTTTTGCAATACTATCGACTTTCTCGTTTCCAGGTATACACAATGACTAGGTATCCATTGAAATGTTATTTCCTTTTGGAGTTATTCACTTAAAATACACAAAAATATTAATTCAAAATACTGTATTAATCATAAAGGTTTACATACCTCAGTGTGAAAGCAGATTTTCAAATAAACCTCCATCCACTTCAATGCACTTGGCCACACAGATGTGAATAGCATGCATGCATGTCGTTGATGAGCGCAGCTGATAATTGCCAGGCCTATCTTCCTCTTCTCCCCCGTACTTCACATCACAGCTCAACTCCACTTAGTTTACATTCCAATGTTTGTATTACGATGCAACTCGAAAGCTGGATTTACAGTACAATGTTTGGATTTTTACGAATAACTTTCAAATTAATGATAATAGGACATATGTTCATATGACATTTTATGCTCAAAATGGCCTATAGAACTGATTCCTAAAGTGTGGATCATTAGTTGTGAATCACCCTGTATTTACACTGGGTGAACAGTATAGAGCAGAACAGGTTTCACAGCTCTTAGCCGGCAGGCTATGTGCGCGGAAGTGGGGGACTCAAGGCTGCATGAGGCTTCATTGTGAGTTGAACTCTTGCAAATGTGGCACGTGTTTGTTAGGTGATGCAATACAGTGTGTATTAAGTGAAATGGCTCAATTCGGGTACTGGTATTCTGTTCCACAAAAGGTATTCATTTGTGATTCATACGTCCGTACAGAATCTGCAAGTGCCAAGGAGATTATTTCAAGAGAGATTTCCTGATGTTCAAGTTCCAGGTCAAACTACGATTATAGATTAGTAAATAAATTACCTGAAATGGAAAGTCTTCTTGATAAGCATAAACCACGTACAGTACTCACAGAAGAAACTCTAAATAACATTGGACACACTCTGGAAAGGTCTCCTAGAAAATCACTTGGACGTATTTCTCAGCAAATGGAAATTTCCTATAGCTCTGTTCGAACAGCTACAAAGTTACTGAAGTTACAGCCTTATAAACTTACTGTAGGCAAATTTCCTAACCAAGTGCCAGAAATGCTTGAACAACGAAGGGAGGCACTTCCAACATCATCTGGCACGATAATGTGAGTACTTTTATTTTTAAGGTCTATTGTTTGTTTAAATAATCCATGGCACTACAGCCCAAGAAGGACCAAGACCTACCAGCTAGCTGCTGGCCTCATGGCCACATGCCGAAGCAAAGGTGGACGATCATCCAACCAGAATGGAGGTATCATGTGGTTAGCACGATGAGCTCCCCAGTCGTTATAGCTGATTTGCGTAACCGGATTTCGCTACCTATCATAACTCCCCAAGTGTATCACGATGCTGGGTGGGCACCGGTCCCATACACGGGCCGAAATTTCATGAGAAAATTTCTTCCCCCGTGAGGACTCAAACCAGCACGCATTCCATAACGCGAGTCTTAGGCAAAATGCCTTAGACCACGACGCATTACATTGTTTTGTTTCTTTGTTAGAAATAAATTGAGCAACAAACCATAGTGTATATTTACTGTCTTGATAATGTGAGTACTTTTATTTTTAAGGTTTATTGTTTGTTTCTTTGTTAAAAATAACTTATGCGACAAACCGTAGTGTATATTTACCTCAGACTTCTTGTCATCCGCCTCTGCACGCATAGCAAGCTGGCCGGCTAAGAGCTGTGAAACCTGATCTGCTCTATACTGTTCACCCAGTAGTTACTATAGTTTCTATGTTGAAGTCTGCCTGAGTGGCGCAGTCGGTATAGTGCTGAACTTCTGTCCCCGAGGTTCTGGGTTCGATCCTGTTTCAGGTCGATGACATTTAAGTGTGCTTAAATGCGACAGAATCATGTCAGTAGAGTTACTGGAATGTAAAAGAACTCCTGCGGGACAAAATTCTGGCACACTGGTGATGCTGATATCACCTCGGCAGTTGCGAGCGTCATTAAATAAAACAATTTAATTTCTATGTTGAAAATACCGTTTCTCATCTAATCACCAAAGATGAGTATGCTCATTACTTGGATGGTGACCTTAGGAATACTGTGTGTTATTGGCACAGAACATAGTAAAAATTTCACATTTGACCAGCCACTTGAGCTGAAGAGATTAATACAGAAAAAAAAAATGCAAGTTAATTAGGTTTTCAATGCATTTTATGCACAAATCCAAAGTGGCATTGAATTCTTAATATTTGAAGGGGAATATAATCTATACCAGTAAGTTTTAAGTTAATGTACCAGTACTACATATAACAAAATATATTTACTTTTTATGTAGTCTCTGAGACAGTTTTAAATTTACTGGAATTAGAGTGTTAGGTCTACAGCATGTATTTGAGTGTCATGCAGACTTTTATTCCTAAGATGTAACAAGCATTCCCTTCGTAGTTTACGTACTAGAAGTGAAAGCAACCTGATTTTAAGTAGGGAATGTTAATTTAAAACACAGTATTTGATTTACATATTCATTTTCCAAATCCTTGACTTTACAGGAAATCTGAAATGAAGTTGATTGAATGAATGAGATGAGATTCATACACCTGATATTTTTGTGTTTGACACTCGCGATCTAGTAGGAATGTGATGAACTGGGCTCTTAGGTTAGCCATATGACTTTGTATAAATAAAACTAAAATCTGGTAGCTAACAATGAAAACTGTATATTCAATAATGGGCATCAGCCAAATTAATCTTCTTTGCCTAATCTGAAGACTTTTATTCCAGGAAAGTAGTTTGTTTGCTAATATTTGAAGTAATATATGACTAACCTCCATTTTTAAAGTCTGATATTTAAATGTTTTCTTTTAAAATATGTTTATTTAGTTTGTTAGTATGTGGTTTTTTCACATCTATTTGTAACTTAGTATTATAAACTGATGTATATAACATAAAGATTGGTGTGCAGTTTTTTATTTTGTAATAATGTACTGATTATTATTATTATTATTATTATTATTATTATTATTATTATTATTATTATTATTATTATTATTATTATATACAGCTAACATATATATTTGTGGAAAAGTATGGAAATATTTTTTTCCTTGTAATAAGTTGTCTGTATTGTTCCCTCTTGCAACAGGGTCAGAATAAGGCAAGTACATTTACCATTAAGATAGTTCATAAAATATGGAATTTTGTTCATTATTTAAATAAGAATAATATATATTTTATTAATACATATAGTGAACACTGTAAAATTGCATTTGATCTCTTTGATCGTAGAAATGATTAAGAATAACTTAGAAAGATATGTACTCTTAACAGCAATACATGATTGATTGCTCAAGTAATCGAATATTCCTTGCCTTTCTGATGACGGAGCTGGTGTATAACTCCGAAACTTGAGATGCTTTTTCATTGGTAGTGACCTGAAAATTTCTCATTTGCGAAATCCGCGAATTCTTAAATTGTGGGGTAGAAAGTATTTCTCATCATCTGTAAGTTGATTTAGCATGATTTTCTAGCAGGCAGAATTAAAAGTGCAAAAAAATGCGAATTTTCTATCAAATTGCGAAATCACGACAAAAATGCTATTTAATAGCGATGTCAGTAAAGCACAGCATATATACCCCTTTATCTTTATGTCTGCTCAATTCGATAAATTTCATATCGATAATAACGGTCCGATAATTGATGTCTACATATCGTAATATCGATTATCAAGTCCTATATTCGATATTGTTAAGTTTGTCTTTCTAAACACTAGAAAGAGGGAACATAAGTAAGCCTGTCTTCAGTTTCACAATGTTATCTTTTGAGAAATGAAAGGTAGAATGCACAAAGTTTTCTTTGGAAAAAAATAGATGCTGATTTGGAAAAAAAGTAGATACTAATTTCAGAAAAATAGATGTTAATTTTGAGAAAAATAGATGCTAATTTTGATGAAAATAGATGCTAAAATTTCACGTTCCTATTCATTGATATATTTTACAAAACAAGAGAAAAACAAATATGACCACCATATCGAACACTGTGAACATCTTAAACTAATTGCTTTATCAGTTCATCGTATATGTGATGTATAAGAAGAGATTATGACATTACAAAATATAGACAAAAGTCTTGGAAGTATTAGACAATTTTATCGTAGAACAAAAAAAAATAAGATGACATTGATTATTCAGAGTCTTGATGAAATGATAAAACAACACAGAAAGAAATGGATGAGTCATTAGGCAAATGGATCATGGTGAGATTCTAAATTATTTATCTAGACTACAAACATGTTGGAAAAAAAATCGATATACCAAAAAAAAAGTAGCATTATTCAAATGTTGGCAACATGACAGTTTTTAGCATGAAATAAAATCAAAGAGACATTCATTTTGTTTTAATCATTTGGAGCAATTTATGAAGTATAGCCAATGTTCTTATTCTGACTCTGTGAGTGAATGAACTAAGGTACCACTACAGTTTATGTAAAAATATTCAGATTTATGTGTTCTTTTATATTGTAGAGATATGTAGCAATCAACTCAAATCGTTTGCAAAGTAACACTTGTACAGAATTGTATGAGTGACAGAATGTTCTGTCTTGTCATATATTTTTCAATGTACATACAAGTTATTCTCCAATGCTGATGTATTACTTGGACCCATTTCTCTCTTTTCATCCATCCTTTTGCTATCCTTTCATTGTTAGATTACGAATATCATATTTCGAAGCAATGAGTGTGTAAATACTAGGACCACAGATTGTTACTGACAGGTTACTATTTGCAGAATTTTTCCGACATGAAATACAGTAGAGAAGTTTACTTTTCAAGTCAGTAAGACTGTAAAAAATTACTATAATTATCGAAAGGACGATAATGTAATAATTTAAATTCATATTATGATAATTTGTTCAAAAAAATATAGACCTATCAAAATATTTTTAATTTAGGTTATAACTTACTGTGAGGTCACAAAGTGGGCGTATGCCCTCCCTCCCCCTATGTATTCTTATTTCACTTACTTTATGAATGTTGAATGTAATGTTTATACAGATGGATCTCTAAATCCTAATAATGGGACATCAGGAGCAGGGAATTATATTCCAAAATGTCAAGAAAGTTATTTCATACCATGTTCATCCTCCTCCAGTCTTGACACTGAATTGCAGCTATTGATGCTGCTCTTCAGTGTGTTACTCAAATTTCTGAATAATCTATTTGCATACTTACCGACTCCAAGGGGGCTATATTTAATATAATTAAGTATGTACCAAACCTATATGCACATAGAATTATTCCAATTCAGAAACAACTAAGTAAACTAAAAGAACTCCAAAAGGAAATAACATTTCATTGGATACCTAGTCATTGTGGTATACCTGGAAACGAGAAAGTCGATAATATTGCAAAACAGGCAACATATTTGCAACCACGACCTCTTCAAGTGATATCTCTATCCAATGCTTTTGCTTCAGCAAAGTCTCATTTTACAAACCTATGGATCAACAATTGGCTCTCTTCTGACAAAGGAAAAATTTTACAGTCTGTACAAAAGAAACCAAATGACCTGGAAATGTACAAAAACTTGCCCAGACATGTTCAAATATTTTTAACAAGAGCCAGAACAGGTCACATTGTCACTCAATTGTACCTACACCAATTTCACATTTCTGATAATCGTACTTGTCTGTGGTGTAATAATCATGACAAAGATCTGGAACACATTCTTCTATACTATCCATCCATAAATCACAAAAGAAGTAAATTAAAATCATCAGTAGGCCCTACCAGTTGCAGAAGACACAGCCCTGCAGTATATATTGACTACACCCCACCTCTGGCTACTAGCAACAGGCATCTATAATGAACACCTATCAAAATACCCCTCATTTCTCGTGAAAAACAACAACTGAATAGACTACAGTGGACTATACTGGACTTCGTTGTCAGCAAACAGTTGGATACATTAAGAAGTTTGATTGACTGATGAATGTTGAAGTCCCAACCTCACAACACCTGATAACATTCTCTGGGGGTTCATCAAGGACAAGGTGCGAAATCACCGCTATAACACAACGGCACAATTACTAGCAGCTGTGGAAGATGCCTTCAACCAAGTGAGCCTTGATTATCTCCGCAAAACATCTGCCAGGACATAGCGCAGAATTCAGCTGTGCTATGAAAATGAAGATCTTCATACTGATCGATGTCTTGGATCAATAAACTATCAGGTACATATCCATATCAATCAATCAACCAACCAATCGTACCCATCATAGTGGTCGTAATACATGGGGGTGGGGGGGGGTGGTACGCCCTCTTTGTGACCTGACTGTAGAACAGAATTATTTATTGTAAAAATTGTGATCACGTAATGGTCATATTAATTTAATTTAATAAAAAATTATTAAATCCATTACATTTCTGCTGTGTATAAAAAGTCTTAACATTCAGCAGGAAATGATTGACTCCAAAGGCGGCAGTGATAGAACTAAAGAGCTCATGTGATATTCATTCGACCTGCTGGTATGCTGCATGTGAACTGTGAAAATATCTTCCTTTACTATACAGTCAAATCTCGATACAATAGTTTTCTGAGGATTAGAAAAATTGTATCGTTATAATAATATTAGTGTTATTGTTGTATTGAGAGGTTACGAAATTTTGTCCATGTTTACTCCTATGCTATAGTAGCAGAAACCGTGAAAGCACATTCTGTTAAGGGCCATACGTCCTTGAAGCAAGTAGAGTTCTATTATAACACACTCTTTGCACAGAATATCAAGATCGGCCAAGAAAAGTATGAAAGAGGGTAGATGAAGTAGTGGAAAATATCTTCAAGAGGGCGAAACTAAAAAGTTGTTGTTTTCTAATGCCAGGCGTTTCACAATAAAGTCATTTGACCTCTTGCACTCCAATATTTTTCAGATATTATCATGGCCAGCCACTGAAGCACAGATTTTGATGTGTTTCGAATCCATTTCTTGGTTTGAGTTGCACAATGGGCAGTTAGGGGACTGATATATTCCAATTCTATGCAGGTGTTTGGCCAAACAGTCATGGCCTGTTGCCAATCTAAATGCAGCTACAGACGATTTTCGTGGTAAATCGGGAATTAACTGTGGATTATGATGCAGAGAGTTCCATTTTTTCCCTTGAGATTGTGTTATCAAATTTTGTTTGTTGAAGTCTATGTAGACTTAATAAATCTTGTCACAGAGTAATACGTAGATTTAGTAACAGGTCTGTAAGTAGTAGTGCTACCCTTCTTTGCTAAAGCATCTGCATTCTCGTTTCCCAGGATTCCTCAATGGGATGGTATCCATTGGAATACAATTCTTTTATTGAGTGATATTAATTGAGAGAGCATTTTAGTTATTTCTGCTGTTTGAGATGAAGGTGTGTGTTTAGAGACTATTGATAGAATAGCTGCTTTGGAGTCTACTAACTCAAAAGTAAAATCCAAAGCAGCTATTCTATCAATAGTCTCTAAACACATTAACTCAAAAGTAAAATATTGAACATGAAAACTAAATAAATTAAAGAAAATTATTATGTGTTTATCATTACATTGAGGTTTCTCCAGAATTTGACCAGCGTTGGATAGAACATACTGAAAATATAAGAAATATGCCAGGACCAATCAAATTTATTGTTGCAACAGAGTTTATTGTTATATTGGTTTTCATTGTATGGAGATTCGCCTGTATCAGTAACATTAATTTCTATAGCAGAAAATAGAAGTGAAAAGGCTCATCAGGCCAATAATCTGTTAAGGATAATAAGTTTATTTTGCATGTGTATTTTTACGACTTAATAGAGGAAAGTTAATTAAATTGTGTTGGACTATCTTAAAAAAAGTGATCCTGTTCTGGCACGAGACTGTACTCTAGTACAAATTGCAGTGAAAATGTTTTGAGGACGTGTAGAGCTCTCATGAATCATGACACATTTACAGATATTTTGGACGAAAAAAATAAAATTTGCTGAAAAAAAATGAAATCATATGCACTGTAAAGGAACATAGAATGCCAATACTTGTCTTCACTGAAGATATAAACAATTTATTAGAATAGGAATAATATTATGCTCTTCTGAAAAAGCAAATTCAGATATACTGTAAAGTATTTTTAAGTTTAAGAAATATGATAGAAACGAAAAGAAGATTTTGTGTCAGTAGTTCATTGCTAAAGGGAATTTGCAGTTTAAATCTCATTTTACCATGCCTTCTTGATAATGGAACAGGGGTATGCTGGTAAGTGAAACCTCTGTTGTCCGTGGTAATGAATGGGATGGACTGAACAGTTAATCGAAAAAATCGGATAATTCGTAAATGAAAGATTTTCATAAATTAGACTAAAATTTCGTAATTTCCTCCATAGTGTTGTGTTTAACATGCTATGTAATGAATCAGAACTTCAGTGATTTAAGTACCGTTGTCAACGATGGGTTTTAAGGACCAAAGATGATGTTGTCTGCAAAAAGATAGGGAAAGTAGAAGTCTCGTGTTTTAGATTTACGTACTCGTACTTTGTACAATTTCATTCTTGTATTTTTTTTTTTATAAATATCGCACAGTTGTAACGCCAATCTCGTATTCTGAGGCGAAATGAGCCAAGTTTCTTCCTCAAATCTCTAAAGTATTCGTATTTTTTCGATAATTAGCACAACACGTTTTCTTTTGACACCTGTGTAAGACATTTTTCATAAAAGTACACAGTACGGCCACTCGAATAGTAAAGATAAGGTGTGAGTGGTACGCGGGTTGAAGTTCTTGGGGTAATTTCTTTGAAAGCATGTAGTGACTATTTTACAAGTTGGAGGGAAAAAACACCCCCTCCCACAAGTAACTGTTCCTATTACCAGTAACGTAAGTACTCCTACTACATGCTTTGTAAGGGTAAAGGCTTATAATAATTAAAATAACTCTCTGCAGAACAAATATGTACTAACATAATTTACAGCACTTCATTTGTTCTCTGCAATAAAAAAGGAGCTAGAGATAGACAGTCGGATAATCCGCCAATCGGTTAATAGGGTGACGGATAATCGGGGTTCTACTGTAATTTAACAAAGGGCTCGCAAAAAAAATTGGCACCTAGCAGAGAAATATGGTTACTTTCTGATAATAGTAATAGTAGTAGTAGTAGTAGTAGTAGTAGTAGTAGTAGTAGTAGTAGTGGTAGTGGTGGTGGTGGTAGTAAGTAAGTAGTAGTAGTAGTAGTAGTAGTAGTAGTAGTAGTAGTAGTAGTAGTAGTAGTAGTATAGTAAGTAGTAGTAGTAGTAGTATAGTAAGTAGTAGTAGTAAGTAAGTAGTAGTAAGTAAGTAGTAGTAGTAGTAAGTTAGTAGTAGTAGTAAGTAAGTTAGTAGTAGTAGTAAGTAAGTAGTAGTAGTAGTAAGTTAGTAGTAGTAGTAAGTTAGTAGTAGTAGTAGTAAGTTAGTAGTAGTAGTAGTAAGTAAGTAGTAGTAGTAAGTAAGTAGTAGTAGTAAGTAAGTAGTAGTAGTAGTAAGTAAGTTAGTAATAGTAAGTAAGTAAGTAGTAGTAGTAAGTAAGTAAGTGAGTAGTAGTAGTAAGTAAGTAGTAGTAGTAAGTAAGTAAGTAAGTAGTAGTAGTAGCTTTAAAGTAGGTTCCAACTGTGGGTTCAGCTTAGCTGCAAGATGCACTCAAGTGTCAGTAGTGAGGCGATGATTTCTCAACCAGGACAGCACAAACAAGACCACATTCCATTTCTTAATATATGTGCCAATAATTTTAATAGTCATTAAACCGGACAAGTAGGAGACTGTAAACTTACTTCTTTCACAAATGGCAATGTTCATTACACTAAAACCTCTTTCAGCTTCCGCTCTTTTAATGGTGATATATTTCGCAATTTTTTTGGCTATGGCTAAGGGGCAATTTATCTTTTGAAGAGGTGGAGGTGAAGAAGTTCAAATATCTTGGAGCAACAGTAACAAATATAAATGATACTCGGGAGGAAATTAAACACAGAATAAGTATGGGAAATGCCTGTTATTCGGTTGAGAAGCTTTTGTCATCCAGTCTGCTGTCAAAAAATCTGAAAGTTAGAATTTATAAAACAGTTACATTACCGGTTGTTCTTTATGGTTGTGAAACTTGGACTCTCACTTTGAGAGAGGAACATAGGTTAAGGGTGTTTGAGAATAAGGTGCTTAGGAAAATATTTGGGGCTAAGAGGGATGAAGTTACAGGAGAATGGAGAAAGTTATATTCCCGGTTGTTCTTTATGGTTGTGAAACTTGGACTCTCACTTTGAGAGAGGAACAGAGATTAAGAGTGTTTGAGAATAAGGTGCTTAGGAAAATATTTGGGGCTAAGAAGGATGAAGTTACAGGAGAATGGAGAAAGTTACACAACACAGAACTGCACGCATTGTATTCTTCACCTGACATAATTAGGAACATTAAATCCAGACGTTTGAGATGGGCAGGGCATGTAGCACATATGGGCGAATCCAGAAATGCATATAGAGTATTAGTTGGGAGGCCGGAGGGAAAAAGACCTTTAGGGAGGCCGAGACGTAGATGGGAGGATAATATTAAAGTGGATTTGAGGGAAGTGGGATATGATGATAGAGACTGGATTAATCTTGCTCAGGATAGGGACCAATGGCGGGCTTATGTGAGGGCGGCAATGAACCTCCGGGTTCCTTAAAAGCCAGTAAGTATTGCTAAGGGGCATTGTTCTTTTCTACGAGGGAGGATCGAAAAGTAATGCACAACAATTTTTTGTGGCAACGTATTTAATAGGTAAGCAAAACGAAATAATGCATTAAAAAACTACAGATTTTACCTATTTTTCAACAATAGTGTCACAATCCTTTATCATTATAATACATTGTTTGGCAAAATCGGAAAGGAAAAAAACTACAAATTTCAACACAGTTTTTTACAATATGGACAAATTAATCAGAGAAAAATTAGTGAAGTTTTCATTAGTTTCGTGTTCGCATAGGATTCTGTGGCTGGTGTACATGGTCTGTGGATAACCTTCGGGGCTTCTACCGCGTTGTCTTGGTGTTGGTAGCTGACGTTTCGACCGCTGTGTTGTGGTCATCCTCAGAGCAGTTGGATAAGGAAATAGTCTGTGAGCTCGTATATATATATATATAGTAATCTCGATGGGGGGAGTACTTTCGGTGATAGGTCGTAGGTTCTCCTTCTGGCAGCATCTGATTGGTCCTTCGTTGTCCAATCTGGTTGAGGTCTGTATGGAGGGGAGTATTCATATTAAATACTGGCCCTCATAAGGTCCGAAAGAGTGACCTTGATACTGTGCCCGATGTCCGGATGAATGGGGGCGCCACATACATGTGGAGACCTGGCTTCTCGTTCCTAAGTATGATCTTGGAATAGACTTCCCCATGAGTTGCTGAGTTGTAACCCCTCGTCCTTGTTGATGTTGTTGGGATGTAGTTTGATGTGAAAGGCTTCTTTGACCAGTCTTCTGTATAAGTTGTCTTCTTTATCTATCATCTTGATATTGTCGAATTCGATGGCGTGGCCTGAATCTGCTGAGTGTAGTTTCATTTAATTGTTTAATTCATTAGTTTCATTTAATTGTAATGGAACACTAGCATCAGTAAAGTAGTTTGTAGATTTTAAAATCTGTTTTTACTCAGTTATTTCAAGACATTGTATTAACTGCGAAGTTATCTACTATAAGTGGAATTGGTGATAGTGAGAATAGATGTTATTTTGGCGAGATGAGACCACCAGGTAAACAGCCCAAGTGAAATTCGAATCGCAGCCTCAGTCCAGGAGACCAGTGCCTTACCTCTGAGCTACATCAGTGACCTTACAGTATGTTACAACTCTACATTTTATATTGTGATTCATAAACGTTCGAGTGATTACCATACCTGTGGGTTCAGACTCGGCCAAGAGTGATGTATTTTGAAAGCCAATGAAAATGCTTCCTGTGGATATGTACGACGTAGATTTACAGCATATGGTTATTCCAGCAGTGATGTTACTTTGAACATTTAAATGAAGAGGGAACTGCAAAGGAAACTCAACTGGACCAAGATAGTTACTGATTTGGACAACTAATGCGAAGCCAAAAATGAGCAACAATGAATAACATTGGTAAGTATAACTACTGCTTATTTTCTTTGGTAAGTTTAATTACTAGTATAGTAAGTTCATTAAATGGTGATTCCTCTAATAAAAAGAAAGATATGCTGGCAGTGTTACTAATTCAGTGCTTTTAGCTTAGATTTAGAGTTTGGTTGCGGGTTAAGACTCTTTTCTTCTTACATGCTTTCGGATATTGAATGTTAATACAGTTTTAATGATATAAGAACTTTCATAGTGATAATGAATGCTAAAATCTGATTCTGTTTTCTTGAATCCTACATAATGAATCATTTATATGTGGGAGGCAGGAAAATTCAGGAAAAAGACAAATTTTGTTCAGAGTTCTTGCATTCAGGGCAAGATTTTTTCAAGTAAATTGACTCCCTTTGGACTTCCATGGCCTACAATAGGGACAACTATATGTTTTTATTGGCTTTGCTTTCTTTTTGCTTAGTCTGAATTATTAGGTACTAAGTAGCTCTACTTTCATAAAGAGGTAATTACTATGGACTTTTCTTACAATCTGATCAGTTAAGATTATTTGGTTAGCTTGAATCTTATGTTACGTCAGTCTGATACACAGAATTCATATTTTTATGTTTGGTCATGAAAATACAGGATTACTCAAAAGAAACAGTAAATATTTTAGAGTATGGTAATATGGACTATTCTGATGAAGGAATGACAAATGACTGCATACAAGGAAATGGTATATATCGCTCTTCTGAGATTGTCTGAAGGCAGCACTGTTCATAATGGATGTAGAAAAACTGCTGTTTATAGTTCCCTTGGCTACAAAGTTGGGCATGTTCTTCCAGCAAGATGGAGCCCCTGTACATTTTAACTATCAAGTGACAAGTAATTTAATCTCGCATTTCACAAACGATGGATCAACAGTGGCAGTCATGTGTATTGGACACCAAGGTCTCCAGACCTAAGGTCGATTTTTGTCTGTAGGACTGGATGAAGGGCGAAGGGACAAATTGGCCACTCACATTATGTACAGTGCTGCTCTCATAAAATAACTACATGATGGCATCAGAAGAGCAACACGTATACTGTTGTCAACAGAATGGAAAAGTGCATTGAACTGTTGAAATATATTGATACCATGTAAATAAGCAATAAATGCAATCATTAAGTTATTTGTCTCCTTCTTGTCACTTGTTAAGCTTGTTGTATAGCATTCAAACAGCTATATTTCCACACCCATTGAAGATTGGACACATGTTTATATGACATTTTTTATCCAAATAATCGATACTACCAACCTCTGAAATATTTACTATTCCTCCTGAATTATCCAATATACAAGGGAAGAGTCGAGGATGTGAATAAAGTGGGAAGGAAATTTACATGAAATAACAAAGCTTTTTAAATATATTTATAAATCTATTATACTTGTACATGCAAAAAGTGATATGATATGGTTACATTCAAATTTTGGTTAAGATTTGAGTGGTTCATTTACTTAACACAACTATGACGTTTTTACATAGTGATCTACATACAACTAACTTTTTATAAAGTGATTTGTATCAGCTTAGGCATGAATACTTGATTACCTCTTATTCTTGCCTGGACATTCTGCGGACGGGATTCCCCATTTTGTTTCATACTATGTTATTAAGTACAACACACAACAAATCTCACAGAGATTAGAAAGTAATATCAACTTGTGCATGACTCTTGCCTTATCAGTATTCTTATGAAGGAGATGTCTACTTCTTCCATCATGATTAATTTAATGGCATTACATAGAAAAGATTAGATTTTTGATTTCATAAATATCAGGGACAGAATAGGATGGACTTGTTAACTAGTTGTGTTCTCTGAGAATCTCTCTTACTTCATAAAGAAAACAAGTATTAAGATCTCAACACTGGGCTCAGCTTTTGTACAAAATAGTGCTTAAATTAGAAATTGAATTATGTTCGTGTAATTTGATTAGCTCTACTTTTTAATTTTGGACAATAATCTTTAAATTTTCATAAAGCAAGAAAAGTCTTATTAAAATTTATAAGAAACAAAACTATCTAAAAATTCATTAAAACAGATGAGGCATTTTGTTTTGCCACTAAATTAAAAATTGTTTGCAGGTCATAATATTGTTTACACGGAATAATAAAAAATTATTAATTTATATTATACTGTAAAAGAAAGGTCAAATAATCTCCAAGGAAATAAATGAATTTCAAATAAAAATATTTAATATTTTAACTGCACACCGGTATGCTTAGTGGTGATTTAATTCACGTCTCATACACTTAGCAGGTTTAGACCAGACTTGTTCCCATATTCACGGAAATGTATCCTTCAATCTACACAGAAAGGTATTCACTGAATTCTAATTCAACATTATTCATGAGAAGCTCACATTCTTAAAATGTGTATATACCACTCTTGTCAACTGTTTCTATAGCCTTTTAGGCTGAATACATCCAGTTCTACTCGTATGAAATAAATTATTTTATCTAAATGGGTGTATTCTGCCACTAAACATCACCAACATCGTAAAGATGAAGATTATAATAACCTCATCTCTGCTGTATGGATTTTTATTTTATCTCTTCAATTTCATGCGTAATTTTCACTAGCTTATATCAGCATCGTCATCTTATAAAAGTTGTACTGTATGCTTCTTAACATTTACTGTTTTAATATTCTTCGAAACTTCCTTAAATTCATATTCATATCTTCTGTTAAACAGCATGATTTATTAAAACTCATATAATAAAAATTTGATACTTGGCACTACAGATGTATTATTTATAATATCTCTGCCAGTGATCGACCATTGAGTTTCAAGTGGCTAATCTTGATCATTAGCATCAGAGTACTAAAAAGCAAAACAAAAAAATATCGATTGCCTTCATTTCAATGCTCTGGTCACTGTTTGCGAGTGTAAACTGAGCAAGTCTAGACATACTTTTTCTCTCAGATTAGTACAACATTTTGCTATCTCTCTTTCCTCTTCATAAAATGTGACGTTGCACAGAGGCAGAGAGATATAATACAAGATCAGTTCATAATAGTGTTGTCCAAAATTAGTTTACATCTTAGGTGATTTTTCCTTGAAATTTCACTGTTTATATAAAATTTCATATAAAAATTATGTAGGCTACTACATGTCTTTTAAGAATTAAATTTATGTAATCTATATCATTCTTTTTAGCATTTGCATTAATTGTATATAAAATTAAATACCAAAATTTGGAAGCCAAGTACAAGTTTAATGCAGAAAACAGTAGTGCTTTAATGGCTCTTCTTTTTTTTTTTTATAATCGTTCCCAATTGAAAGAAGGAACGATTCTTTAGGAGATTGCATTATCTTACATTCATTTGAAACATAGTTCAGTTACATATGGTTCTTTCTAAATACTCGAGTTGTGTAAATCTAGTTTTTATATTAAGTTCGTAAGATTAAAACACTCTTAACATAAGATAGACTTGTTCCTAAGACTGATTCATCATGATGGAAGATAATACAAAAGAAGTCTTGCACAATTTTAGTTTAATACAGAAGGGATAATGAAATATATAGAAATATAACGTTCTGAAACTTAGGGGCTGTCCACAGAAACTCAAAATTAAAACTAATTTACACAGTAACTTATACACACTCTAATATCATTAAATGCTCTGTGTCCATAATGATAGCGCATTAGGGCATGTGCTTAAAAAACTAGTGTTAAGTTTCAAAAACAACCATAAAACATACTCATGTGCTAACTAGCCACATCACTTTATTATTATTATTCGTTAATAGGCCACATCTCAAAGTCCCTACTTAAATACGTTTTCACGAAATGCATTGCAATCTATGTAGTTAAAATTGTACTTTTACACCATGTGTCCCTTTGCAGATATCTTCGATTGTAAAAAGGCATGCTATAATAAATTGTACCAAATATTTTTGGCTTTAATGTGAACTTCTGATGGGAATTATGTGATAAATGAATATGTTCATTTAGTAATGTAAACTTTCCATCATTAGGCTGTCAACAGTGCTATTAGATGCGTACTAAATTCATGTGCACCCACAACAGATGTTCTTAATTGTTAACTTTTATATGTACAAATAATAAGTAACTTTATACAGATTTGTGTGTCCCATTTAGCGAATAATGCTAATAGTGTTTAATACACTTGAACTACCAAGAAGTGACAAGTGGTAGAAGAGAATGGTTTACCCTCTATACCTCTGCTTCCTCTATCACTTTCTTTGGCACTTGCAATAAAAAAACATTTCTTCACAATCCCTTTACTTCTCCATATAGTGTTCTAATGACGTTATTTCTCTTCAAAAGGCCACATGGGCCAGTGGCGGCTCCTGCGTATTTCTTAAGAGGAGGAAAGAAGTTAACAGCACGAAATGATATCTTCTTGAATGAAACATGCTACAAATTAGCCTACATGCATACATTTAAAACCAGGTAGGGTTGGGGTTGGCCTTCCCTTCTGTATAGCAATAATCTGTTCTTGTAAATTGAGTTTCCTAAATTTTACAAAATATATTATGTTTTCATTTCCATTCATTGTTGAATAATTGCACAAATTAACAATTACAAGGAAATTCACAACCTCGCAGCATTTCTCGCGCACACTACAGCATCACGCGTGTTGGAAGAGACTATAGCTACTAACACGTAATCGGAACCGTTTTACGGAAATGGGAATGGGAAATAATCTGAGGAAAGCGAGAACACTGCACCCAAAAACGTGGTCTGTGTTGGCACATGTACATTTTACAAGTTCAGTATCATATGCTTTTGAAGAATGTCAGGTCTTGTGGCTGTTGCCCTGTCTAGTAGACAATGAATGGAAGTGAATTTCAGGGGCCAAAAGACCAGCGATATTAATGTAGAACTAACTATTTCCTCTTTGTTTTATATAAACCCAACTTTAACTTTCAAATATCCTTGAAAGTTTCAAACTATGAATAGTAGCCTATATAAAGTGCAATGAATAATATTTTTGATTTATAATTATAAAAAAAAGTTTATATGGTATTTTTCATAGCTTTGCATTAAATCTGTTTTTATTGTGCCTCCTCCTAGATGTGTTATAGTCTGGTTGAATGCAACATCGTTAGATGGCAACGGTAGCGAGCTTGCTGCACGACTAGTCGGTTTCTATTTCCCACCCATGCACTGATTCAGAGGAGGATCTCCTCCCTCTCCGTTCATTTACTTGCTTTAAAAATCTGCTTCTTTTTCTGGCCGCTAGTGCGCTGTTGTCTATGTGTGTTAACTGCAGTAAAGGAGGAATGGATTGACTTTCCTCCACACAAACAATCTCGCATCTTTCTCACAGTTTTCTAGTAGCACATGAGCGCGCGTCATTTAAAACTCGATCAACCAAAGTTTTCTTATAGCTGAGAACTTAAAAATTATCGAATCTTCCTCGAATTTCAAGACACATATTTTATTTGGTATTTACTTTCAAAAGAAAAAAAATGTGAGGAGGACGTTCCTCCCTTCCCTCCCCCCGAGGAACCGCCAGTGACATGGGCAAAATCTTTCACAAAAACTTGCTGGCGTAGAAGCATTCCATGCAGCCAATGCTGACATGGCAATATTTGAACAAATGATGCTTCGAACATGATAACACAATTCATTGCCCCCCATATCCGTGAGAGAGATTATGAAATTAGCTATAAGCAGGTGTAGAACCAACAAAGAATGTGATACTAAAACAAATGGTAGTGGAAATATCCATCATCAGCTGTCACTTCTGTCGAACTTCTCAATAGTTCTTGAGGGACATATCTGTAATGGTCATGGCAATTTAAAAATACATTCTTGGATTAAAATAACTCAAAATCATTCTATGGTATCAATCTGCTCACATATTTATATTATTACATCATATATACAGAATTCTGAATTGTTTCCTACACGTTACATTTTCAGTAGGAACGTGAGAAAAAGAATGACCTTACATCTGAAAAACAATACACATCTCTTGAGCAACAGTTCTCAACTTGACTCAGCATATATATATAGGGTGACATATTATGCACATTCGAAATTTAGGCCAACAAGATACATTTAACAAGCAGAAAGGATATTTATGCTTTGTGCTTGGAACATTAACTTTAGGTCACATTTGAGTACCGTCAGTTTGTGTTCTGTAATAAAGAATAATAAGAGGAGTCAAATTGAAAACCACTTAATGCGAATACGTACACAATTATTGTATTCTTCCAGCATAACTGGATTATCTTTCATATTAAAACAATAAATATGAGCAAACTCATTACAAAATATATTAACACAACTTGTTTTAATAAATGCATGTTGCCATTTACTTCAGGACTAAGGCCCAAAGAACTGATAGCTAAATATTAGGCTCGCGATTATAATGTTGATGTTTATTTTAGCAGGATGTCTGTTGCAACTCAATTTGTAGATAAATCAACTTTTTATGATTTCAGCAGATAATTTCGAGTCAACTCAAACTGAATTCAAGTAGGTAAGATTCTTTAACTTTAGTGACATTTGACATCTTATTAATGTTATGTAATGATGAAAGAATGGATGTTGTAACTTATATGTAGACATAGTGAGTTTTTAGTGAGAGAGCATACAGTAGGTGAGTGGAACAAATAATTTTGAGAACATTGCTGTTTCTCCTAACAGATTCACTTGGATACACTTGGATCAGCAACTGCTGATGACCAGTGCAGTTCATGGATTTTTCAATTTATCAAAATTTCCACTGCCTGGGAATTTTTATTTTTCACAGGTGCTAGTGGAAGTCTGAAACTGTTCAAAATGAAAACAAAATCTGATAAATAACAGCGTTATTGTAAACTACATGGGCAGAGCGTGGGGGGGGGGGAAGTTTGAAGAGCAAATTTAATACTTGTTATATTATTGGTAATAACAATTAAATGTTTTAATTTGTGGGCATACCAGTCGCAGAACCTGATAAATGTCTAATATAAAAAGGGGGAGACAAAAATTCAAGATTCAGTAGATCATTATCTTCAAATGCCAGAGAAAATAAGAAAGTCGTTTGAAAAGCATAATGGCATATTATATTCACAAGTAGGTATCTAGTAGGTTATCGAATATTTCTGTATTAATTAATAATTAATTGAAACATCTAAGTATCAAGATTAAAATAGAATAATAACAATTTGATTATAATGTTAGAAGTACAATAAAACTTGTATAGACATAAAGCAAACATGGTTCAAGAACTTTTAACACATAACGTTTCTGTTAACTTTTCATTATAGACATCAAGTTTAATTAAACATATTAAATCGCTTAGGAAGACAGAATGGATGATAAAAAGTTACAGAAAAAAGTAATGACAGAGTTTTCATGCATAAATTAATTTTAACCAGTCTTCGGACTGTTGATTAAATATACATACTTAAATCTTTACTTGTCTTCCTCAGTTCCGCAATTTAATTTTCAGTATACATTAACTCAGTTCAATTAAAAAAAAGCTGTAATATGTTTATTATTTGAAAGCAGAATTTAAAATAAATAGGGTCATGGAAGAGAACATTTTATGTAAATTACAATAAATACTATTAAAAATAACAAGCGAGAGATTTTTAGAACTAACTTGAAATAAAGATCTTATTTCACAAATGTGCATATTACAGAGATAAAGAACATTCAATTAGAATTTTAGAAAATCGTGAACTGTATCAAGAAGAGAAACATGCATAAAAAATCAGCTTTAAATCTGTTTCCAGGAGGAAAAAGGTCTTAAGTAAAAATTTTATACTTTTCAGGAAAGCAGTAGAAAGATTGAAATTGGTGCCAATTATAGAGTTTTTTTAATTATGGGGTTTTTCCTGGATATTATTTGTTTTTTTATTTCTTCTAAAATGAATAATGTTGCTGATTTAACAATTTTCTTGATTATTTCCAAAAACAGCCGCATTTAAGCCCTTTCAAGACTGTAAGCCAGATTGAGTAGGAGGGACTATTAAACATAAGACCTTTTTCATGTCAAAATAAATGAGAAATGTAAATTATTAGGAATGCAAAATGGGCCTTAAACAATTATAGGACTGTTTACCCTGGTGCTTAAAGTTTTAAAAGAAAAGGACATCAGTATGTGATAAAATGGCTAAAATACAAGTTAGACCTTTTTAATAGGGAAGCATGGAAAGTAAACATGTGATGGTTCGTAAGGAATAAAGTATTAAATATACTTAAGTCCTTTATTCTGTGTGTGCTCGATTCAAAAAGTACTTAGGACATTTGGTAACACTCTATAAACCCAGTCAGGAGTCTTATTTGAATTTAACCGTTTTACCAGATTGTAGAGAATTGTTTCAGCTTTCAGAATATATAAAAATCTCATTTTCACAAAAAATTGACTTAAGACCTTTTTCCTCCTGGCCACAGAAATATACTGATGATGGTAACACAAAGTTTAAAAAATATGTATGGTGTAGAAGGGTAAGGGTATCCATTTTTCTCTCACTGTATGGCAACTATACAAAGAAATAGCTTTCATAATGGATATGTCCAAATAGTTCGTATTACAAGCAGCAGGAAGAATAGAATATGAACTTAAGAAATAAAATTTATTTATTTATTTTGAGACCAAAATGTAGATTGGAGGATAATATTAAAATGGGTTCGATGGAAGTGGGATATGATGGTAGGGACTATATACTGATTCATAGCAAGTTCTAGCAGCTAATGCCACAAGGTTCTACATTATACTCTTTGTTCTCCATCTGTAAAATTTATATAGTCTCCCTCTTCCATAACCCGTAAGTTGAAGAATCATGCCTTTAGTTCGTAAATATTTAATTTGGTTACAATGATTTTCAGCTATTTTATGATAGAAACAGCAATGAATGAGAATTTCATAAAAAATATATTTATATATCCAAATTATGCTAAAATATTTTCCAGACCTATGTAAACAATATAACAACACAACAGATATTGTTACAGACTACTGTGCTGTCCCAAATCTTAGTCTTATCACATGTAACTTTATTGGCATTTAAATATTTATATTATAAAGTTAATTTCTTCAAGGAAATGAAGTCCTTGAAATTAAGATCTGCTTACATTTCTAAATTAAAAAACACAACAAAAAAACCCTGTTTCATTTACATCAGCCACATGACTTTTAACAATTTCGTGGCTGTTAATTCAACTGTGGTCTTTGGTTCATATTTATGCTAGAGTGAACCCCACAATATTCATTTATCTGGCTTCACTTCTTCATAATCACACGTTTTCGTATACGAATTACATATTCTAACATTTACATCATTCTACGTATTGCATATGTAGCATTGCTTTCACCATTTGTGGTCCAAGCATAGTATCTAATCTCATGGTCTTATTATAATAAGATGTTATTGGAAAGGTATGACTGCATGTAACAGCAATATAAACACGTAATATGTTTTTCTTCTGGAGAAAAATGTAGTGGAACTCTGTGTAGAATATATTATAGCAGATGAGGAAATGATCACTGTCCAATGGAGGGGAATTTTATTGTTTTTAACCTTTAAAGGCTTAAGCGGAGTTATTTTTCAGTTCTATAATGAAAAATGTAACAAAAAGGTGCCAGAACGCTACTCCGGTGTCTTCCGCCAGAAAAAAAAACACTATGTATCACACAGTTTCAGTTTCATTAATATTTTGCAACAAAAGTCTGAGCGAAAAACAGAATTAGCAATACATTGAAGTACCGTCTTGACATTTGTTACAGAAAGCCAAAGTTTTTAAAATGGATAGAATCTGGCACGAAACAAGCTGTCAGAATTTCCTAATGTATAAGTAGGAATATGTATTTTTTTATTAAAGACTTTTCTTTGATTCATATTGTAATTATACAATTTTCTTGATAAGAACTATCGAGTGAGGAATTCCTATTTGATGTCAAAATTAATAAGATAGTAGCATCTTGTTTCTCAACAAAGTAATGACTGAATTGAAAGGCTGTATGTCATACTATCAAAACTAAAGTTACCAATCCAAGGATATTTTATTTGGATTTAGTATTTCTGGTTATTGGTAAAATTTTTACCAGAATCTGTGGTTATACAATTTGGCTTGATAGGCATTTTTATAACATTTAGGGCCATATTCATAGACATTTTTAGCATGGGCTTCTGGTGGATGATCAGCGTTTTTCATATTCATAAACCAGTGTTAGCGATAGGATATGATTTGAATTCTGTACTAGTAACCAGTGGATAGCCGGGGCTAGCTTAGTACGCTCGTAGTGCGTGCTGCGAAATGTCTATGAATACCACCCTTATTGTTTATTGTTGTTTTAAGTTTATAAACTTTAGAATAAATTGTGAAGAAAAGAGTTTATACATAGACCTACCTCTCCAATATCATCTGAAAGTCTGTAATTTTAAATTAACATAATAACGTATGCTGGATTATTGCTACATAACTAAAAATTAACTATAACATAGAACATTTAAAATATACCTTCACAGCTCTTTATAACGCTATTCTATACACTACTGAAATAACAATTAGTTCCAGTCCATCATTCAACAATTTGTGAGTTATGTTATGCTGCAATGAGGAAGTATTCTAAATCTTAATTATACGAAGGAAAACTTCCACAAGAATTAAGAATTTACTATCCAAAATTGAAAACAAATATCAAATATAGTGATTTGAAGTAGTCTGTTTTTCAGCAATAATACAGGGCTACTACAAAGACTTTACCCGATTCCATAGCCTTGTATTATGAAAAGTATGAGACATACATTATTCAAAGTTGTACCAATAACAAGAGAAACTCATCAAGTTTTTCGTCCATCAACTGCTACAAGTGCTCGATGTGACCTCCTCGACAAACATCCACTCGGTAGTCTAACTCCTGCCACAACCGCTGGAGCATATCTATATCAACTCTAGCCACTGCCGCACAGATCCGGTTATTAAGTTCTTCAAGATTAACTGGCAAAGGAGGTACATACGCTTCATCTTTGACAGACCCCCATAGAAAAAAATCACAGGGAGTCAGATCTGGCGACTGAGGAGAACACACCGATCATCGTTAGAAGCCCGTCCACACCAACATTGTGGTAGATGCTCATTAAGATACGCACTTCCAGATGGAAATGTGGTGGAGGCCCATCTTGTTGAAATAAAAACCCTGGTTTATCTTCATGTAACTGAGGCATCAACCACATCAACGGGCTTCTAACAACGATCGGTGTGTTCTCCGTTGGCCTCCTCGGTCGCCAGATCTGACTCCCTGTGATTTTTTTCTATGGGGGTTTGTCAGAGACCAAATGTATGTACCTCCTTTGCCAGTTAATCTTGAAGAACTTAATAACCGGATCCGTGAGGCAGTGGCTAGAGTTGATCGTGATATGCTCCAGCGGGTGTGGCAGGAGTTAGACTACCGAGTGGATGTTTGTCGAGGAGGTCACATCGAGCACTTGTAGCAGTTGATGGACCAAAAACTTGATGAGTTTCTCTTTTTATTGGTATAACTTTCAATAATGTAGGCTATGTCTCATACTTTTCATAATACAAGGCTATGGAATCGGGTAAAGCCTTTGTAGTAGTCCTGTATAATACCTGAACTGTAAACCTAGTGACACTTCTTAGAACCATATTTCAAGATACTCTATGACCTACTTCTGTTGTGCAATTCGCATACATTTCATTGTTGTTAGAGAGCTGCCACTTTATGGCAAGAAAACAATAGTACAATCCATAGGTAACAGCTTCACAGTATTGTGTATTTTTCATATTATCATTGGAACGAAGTTGTGCTTTGATTGGAAACTGTCAAAATATCTTAAAATGTAACAGTTCATCCCTTGACAGCCATTCTCATTTGCCGCTTATCTCCACAATAATCTTCACACCAATCCTTACAATAATTCAGCCCTACATCAAATAACTTGAAATAAAATATCATCCAATCATTACTGTAACATTCTATTCTTCAGTCTTCCATAGCCATTCTAATAAAAATATACAACTAATATTTCATATATAAAATAATTACAATTGACATCATACATGCTGCTCCAATCTTTTTCATTTTGTTTGCCACTGGTATCACCAGCATTGTTGCATATGGCTCTGTAGTACGGTATTCTTTATTTTTCATTTCATTTCATTTGTTGTAGCTATTCCACTGATCTTACATTAGCATTGAAGCTTTAATATATGGAACAAGTCAAGAGTGATACAATTTTTTGGCGAGAAGGGATAGTATTGTGGTATATCCATAATGAAGTTTATAATATAAATAGTTGTAATGCTAATTGTAATTCAAAGTTAAATTATAACTGCATATTGTTGAAGTTGCCCTTTACTGCCTGTCACTAACATAACAAGCAAATAAAAATATTTTTCACTACTTTAATCTAACTAACAAACATGTTACATTTCACTGATGCATAACTAATGGAAGACAAATACATTACATTATTGAGTATTCGTAAAACAAGACAAATTATAATTAGTAATAAGAAACACGGATAAGAAAAAGTTAAGAATGCCATGCAAATACGTAGCCATTGCAATAAAATTTGGTTTAAAAAGACAGCACAAAATGGTAGTTACACAGAATTCTGGAAGCTATGTTTATTTAAGAGACTATAGTTTTAAAAACAAGTACATTACTTAATAAGTGAATAATGGCAATCATTTTCAGACTAAGTGTGTTGACCTACTGTATTTCATCACATAATCATCGTATTTTAATACTTTTTTTTTTTTGAGTGAAAATATATGATGCGACCATTATGTGAAGAATAAATTAAAATGGTAACGATTGGTCACGTCAGCTTTCAATGATCAGCAGGGACAGATATTTATGGAGATTAATTTTATCATTTGTGTTTTTTAATATTAGTGTCGGCAGAAATTGTTGATTGATTTGTACTCTTGGCGGAGATTAATGGAAATTTTGAGTATTGAGTATTAACTCAGTATGAATATTACTTTCCAAATAATTAACATTAAAGGTTCGTTGGGTTCTGGTAAAGGTGCGGTATGGTCAATAGACAATATTTGTTGGATTGAGACTGCATTTAACACACATTCATTTAAAAAACTTGCAGTCCTCAAATTAACACTTTCAAATTATTAGTGAAATGTTGAATTCTCCGTCTTTTGAGTTCACTAATGTAATCAGAACACCTGGAATACCATGTAATGTAGCCTGCTTGGATATATAAAAAATTCAAGTGGAAAAAAAAAATCCGAAAACAAACACAGAATATGAAATTGGCTATAAAACGACACAATAGTAATAATTCACGAATGTCATATTTCGCTATTAGAACTCTATTTCGCGATTGTTTTATTCGCATATTATTAATCAGAATCACTTAATTCGTAAAGATTAGTAAAAATCTATTGTATATTATGTCGTGATTTTTGCGATCTCCATACCTGGTGATCAGCTTCCATGTAACAAGGAGTGTACGAGAAAACAGGGCCAAGTTGCGTGATTCGTAGTGGAAGAGGAAGGAGGGGAACCGGTATTAGTGTGGAATGCTGGAAGCTTAACATGAACGTGAACAATACCGGTACCTTAAAAAATAAAAATTACTGTGGTGCTATTGAGTTAAAAACACTTTTTAATTGACTAAAACATTCACAGTACCATAAAACGGGGTGACTTAATACGTTTTGTCGGTTGATGTTTTGTTCCGACACATCAACATACAAAACGTATCAAGTCCACCCCCCCCCCCTCCAGCGTATCAAGTCACCACGTTATATGGTATTGTTGAATCATATGTAGGTAGGTACCCGTACATCTGATACAATGAAATCGATATTATCTGACTACTGGACCAGTCTGCAGAAAGATAGTCTTAACCTAAAAAAGGTATTTTAACACTCGTAAACAACAACCACTCACAACCAACAGAACTGAAGGTATTTATGGCCACTGGCTTGGTGCTAACATCTCGCACCTCCGCTCCATTCACTTTCGTCACTTACTGTTTTTCGTACATTCGACCTTGAGTGAAAGGTACTTTGTATTGCAGTGGCGGTAAGTTATTTTTAAATAATTCTAGATCGTGATAAATGGAAATAGCCACGCGATGATTATGCGGTGAAATTTTGAAGTCCTGATCAGGGCGCGACCATTATGCGATGATGATTACGCGATGAAATATGATATTCTGATAATAAGCCGTTTCTATTCCTTATGAATGAAAAGCAGTTTCAAAATTATAACTCAAAACATTACAAACATATAGCTTTCTCAATCATAAGACCCATTTTCTTGTATGTTGTTGTTGCTTTGAAATTCTTTGTCATTCCCGTTTTTTCTACAGTTTTTTTGTTTATATCGAACCCGGGACCTCCTGATCTGGAAGCCAGCATGCTGACCAACAGACCACGGAGGCAGTCAACACACATTTTTATTTAAGGATTTTTTTCCCACGAAAGTGTTACAACTATTTCATGCAACAGGACTGATTAATGTTGTCCTGATGTTGAAATTATTACTGTTACAATGAAAGTTTTATAATAAAACACGATAAACTAGTACAAAATGACTAAAATTCATTCATTTTCCCATTTGCTGTATTGACATTCCATTTATTAATAAGAAGTTGGTTATTAACAAAAATATAAGAAATGCTATTATATTATTACCTGGAATATATTTTAATCAAAACTATCAGCTGTCATAAATAATAAAAAATTATATATAATAATATTATTTATGTTAATATCTAATAGTGCAAACATTATTAAAGCAACAAAAGATAAATGCTGGATTCATTTTAAAGCAGTAGGTCTTAACCATTTCCGCTGACTTGTACTCCTGGATTCTGTAAAATATTACGCACTTGTACTCAATTAAAAAAAAAACTCTATAGTTACGACCTTATGAGATGGCTTGGGATATAAGAGGCGCAGGGGCTGTTACTGTTATCATTTTTGAAAGCGTGAATGTGTGTGACTCCTACTACACACATGTGTACCATCCATGCACAATGCATTTTTGCTCAGAAACCTGATTTTATTGCGAATATGATGAAATTAATACACTACTATCTGACAGTAGACAAGCAGAAAGTAAGAACTGCAGCACAATATTAATGTAGGTGGATGCACGAAGGATGGATGTCCATTTGTGGAACTTTACAGGAGAACTGGAAAACCATTCTTACGGATATCTCTGTCACTTTCAGACATGTATTTAATTATTTACTTGTTTTTATTAGTTAAACATGTAACAGAATACAATAGTTAAAATTAATTTAACCCTATTGGTCCAAGAGACAACTATAATTTTGAATAATTTCAAGGGAAAAATTGTTCCGGGGCTGGGTATCGATCCCGGGACCTCTGGTTGAACGTACCAGCGCTCTACCAACTGAGCTACCCGGGAACTCCACCCGACACCGTCTCAACTTTTCCCTTTATATCCACACAACTCACGTGGGCTGACGAAACGCCAGAGACCCACATCGAGTGCACACAATCTCTGTATGACTTGGAATTGTGGTTTTCTGTTAACGTACACAGTGACGTATATATTATGCAAATCTAGTCTTTCAGGTAGAGCTCCCTGTAAAGCAGATTTGAATAATTGCAAGGGAAAAATTGTTTCGGGGCCGGGTAGCTCAATTGGTAGAGCGCTGGTACATTCAACCAGAGGTCCTGGGATCGATACTCGGCACCAGAACAATTTTTCCCTTGAAATTATTCAAATCTGCTTTACAGGGAGCTTTACCTGAAAGACTAGATTTGCATAATTATAATTTTGTTTTGCAATTTTATAAATTTAGTAACGGACTTCCATCTTTTGTACATTCACCTACAGTTATACTAACGCATTTTCTAATACCGTCACTGCATTCATTTTAACTTGGTACTAAGCAGTGCTGGACTTAAAAAAAAAATTATTGGAACTCAGCTATTTCAAATGCCCCCAAATTGCTTCATTTGTCGTTTCCTGCATTATTTGTAATACAGTGTCTCCCGCTCGCTACCGAACCCAGAATTTATTCGAATAATTCCAATACTAATGAAGATATTGCAATGAAATTTGAAGACGACGACACCTCATTCTGCGAGAAATGTGGTGACATAACAGACGCTGGAAGTGCCCACCATTTGCATCCAGGCAAGATTGAATTTGCAGGACCATATTATCGGATGTCTTCACTATGATGTCCATGTTTATTGCCTGGATTTCTGTGATGATGTTTTCTTTCAAAGTGTCTATGGTTTGTTGTTTGTTCTTATAAACTGTCCCTTTCTGATGTCAGGTCGGATGAGCGTAGCAGTCAAAGTCCTTTCGAAATGATGCAGTCGCCAAAAAAGCACTGCATTTCGGCCATGCTGGTGATTGATGAGTGGCATGTTGCACTGTCTTGTTGGAAATATGCTATGGTGAGTTCTTGGTCGTCCAGTTGATTTACAAACGTATTGAATATTTCAGGGTATTCATTTGTTGCAATGGTTGTATTGAAGAAGATGGGACCAATTATTCGTTGCCGAGATATTGCACACAAACTCCAATCTTTTCTGAATGAAGGGGCTCTTCGTGTATCATATGGGGGTTTTCACTTGCTCAAATACTGGAATTTTGATTATTTATGTATCCCGACAGGTGAGAGTACGCCTCGTCCGTGAACAAAGTGTAGTCCAGAATGGTCGGATTATTTTCAAGAAATGTCTGAAACATTTGACAGTAACGTACTCGTTTCACTTTGTCAGTTTTTTTTAATTCGTGCACCACAGTGAAAAGGTAAATTTGGAGCTTCGCTATTTTTTTCAGCATGCTGACAGGTGCTTTTGAACATTCCTGTTTCTTGCGAAAGTCGGCAGAATGATTTAGAGGGAGACGCCAGTAGCCTATCCTTCACATTCTCGATCGTTTTCTGTGTCATTTGTTCTCTACCTCCAGGAGTTCTTTTACATGGCAGTAAATCTACTGACATGAGTCTGTCGCATTTAAGCGCACTTAAATGCCATCGACCTGGGCTGGGATCGAACCCGCAACTTCGGCCACAGAAGGCCAGCACTATACCAACGGCACCACCCACGCGGACTGTAAATGTCAATCATTTTTCATAAACACTTAAAAAAATTAAGCTTCTTTTAATTTAATTTAAATTTTTTTATCTATTTTTTCATGACGGTAACACTGCACATTTTACAATGGAGCATTAGTAATGCCCTACTCTAATTTATTTCTAAAAAAAAAATAATTTCTTCAATGTTCAAAAATTGAGTGTTAGAGAAGGCCGTATGGCCTTAACTCTGCCAGGTTAAATAACCCATTATTATTATTATTAATACAAAAATAATACTTCTTCATATATAATTCTAAAATATGTTGAATACAGACAATCAAATGCTCCATTTCACAACAGAGATATTAATTAATAAGTATGACAAGTTTTATCACTCTAGCTTTAACCACTGTGAAATAAAATGAATATTTGTCGTTGAAAACTTAGATTTTTTTTTTAAGTAATAAAATTTAAAGTTTTGGTTACACATAACTCGTACATTAACGCAATTTCTACCAATTATGTAAAAGTATACTTATAATTAAGATATTAAGATAAAATGTTCATGAAACCGTACATTTTTTTGCATGAAAATAAAAAAATTATAAAATTTGTCAAAATTTGACTGTATACGTCTTCTTCTAGTCGCAAACTTCGTCTTCATGTTTTTTTTTTTTTGGTAAGTTTGCCTGCGTCCATGTGGCAATTCTTCAAAAAATCTTAATTTTTTTTTTTTTTTATTCTGGGCTCTTATTACCCATACATATCCTTTCAACTTTAATCATTTAGCTGCTTTGATATTTGCAAGGTTCCCTGTACAGACTAACTAAAAATGTTAGGTTATGTAACTAATGTGCGTAAGTGTGGGGACAGATGGATTTGCAGTACACTAATATGTCTTTTACTTGGATCTTAGAAAATTCGAATCATGTGTTTATAAAAAAAATTACCTCGCACACAGAGTATCTTCATAGCATTAATATGGCACCACTCTCATTGGCTTGAAAATCACAAATTCAATTAAACATATGGCACTGAAACTTAGATGAGGACAGTGAAATACAGAGAAGAGGTATGCAAGCAGGAATGGTATCAGTACAAACAGTGAACATCAAATATGAATCCAGATCTCACAACCATAAGCAATTAATTAATTCTGAACTGGTAGCATTCAAAAGTAAAGAAGAGAGATTCACTATTCTACTGTAATATTATTTGTAAATTGTTCATAATTAACCTAATGCATAACACATTAACGCATTCTAACACGAACCATAGAGCTTTAAGATGATGTTGCCTGATCAGACTGCAGAGAATTACTTCCATTAGCATTGTTAACCCTGCTTCTTAGTATGGACATACCATGCCTGATGTTCCACTTACATAGTACCGTATCTATATTCTCATATTACAGTATATCAATTTGTTTGCTCTATTCCATAGGTGCAGTTTAATCGCAAAATGACACAATACAACAATGAGCACTGTGTACTATATAGACCCAGAAACAAAATTTGGGCCACTTGAATTTTCCAAGTTCCAGTTATAACCCTCAGCATGCATAGTATGTTCATCAATTTTATGACACATTGCAAGCAGTTATGCTTGTATTTATTAATTTGTCTATAGAATTTGATCTGAGAAGGACAGTCAGTGAGACTCCTGTAACATGGAGTTAGCACAAAACTAGAACTCTACCAAACCAACATAATAACCAGAGACCGGAACTTTGGCACAATGCCTTTTTAAATGTGTTAAATCTATCTTCATTTTGAAAATAAATCTGTACGAATTATACCTTTGTGATTGAAACGTCACTGTTTTATGTTGCCCTTTTCTGCCTTTTTTAATATAAGTGCCTAATTTACAAAATAAATGTTTATTTTTGCCTTTATTTTAATTATTTATTTATTATTTATTAATTTATTATTAAAAATTGCCTACAATATATTTTATTTCCATAACCGCTACAATGAAAGTGACTTCACCGAATGTATATTATTGTCAGTCAGTTCATATTCTCTTTGCAACAATGAGTGTTGCCGTGCAATAATGTATAACAGTAAGCTTTTTAATTATCGCTTGTGTTTATTTGACAAGGCAACAATGAGTGCAGGTCTAATGTTATTTTAACGGTTATTTTTCTTTCAGTTTTCATTGCGACGTTGTTGTAGCTAGCTAAATATTTCATATTGCAACATATGAGGAGCATCGTTTCAAAATGTATTATGTGCAACTTACAATTTTTTTACACGAACAACGAAAAACTGGATTACTCGTAAACTGGAGAAGTTTTCAAAACACTACACAAAACCATTTTTAAGTACTGGTTTCACAGTTTACAAATATGACGACTTGGAACCATCACTCTTCACAGCATGAAAGATAAATAAATATAAAGTAACAAATTTAATTTTGTCCACTGGGGGACTTAATACGTTTCGAAACGATGCTCCTCATATCAGTACAACCAAACACAAAAATGCACTTTCCAAGGCTACTGGGAAGAAGATTTCTTTGCTTCCAACAGTAATTGCAACATCGAGTCGAAAATCTCAATTTGCATTTGACTTAAGTAAAGCTTTTCTTGCTACCGAAATCCCTTTGAGGAAAATGCAAGGTTGTGGGTCTAGTGCAAGGTTTTTGTAATTGTATTTTATTGCGTATTTTAGCTATTTATAATACTTTTTTGCCTGTCTATTTTAGCTATTTATAATGCCTTTTTGCCTGCCTATTTTAGCTCTTTATGATGCCTTTTTGCCTGTCTATTTTAATGATTCATAATGCCTAAACTTCAGGTCTCTGTTAATAACAATAGACATCCATGCCCTAGATAGGATTCGAAAACATTGCCATAGCTTTCGCATAGAATTAAAGCTGTGTTGTAGCTGCTGTTACACATATCAGTTGATATTGATAAATTCTTTGCAAAAGTCATAAATGTCTCTCAAAGAATATTTTTAATCAATCTAACTTTGACACTTATGTAATAGCTAAAAGCTGTATATTGAGTTATTTTCGAAGACTGTTTATTAATTAACATATGGGTATATTGAGAATGGAGCTACACTGAATCCCATATAAAATAAACAATTACACATGGAATATCAGAACGGCCCCAAGGTTCACTCAGCCTTCTATAAAATTGAGTACCAGGTCTTTCCCGGGGGTAAAAGGCGGTCAGAGCATGGTGCCGACCACACCACCTCATTCTAGTGCCGAGGTCATGACACTAATTTCGAATTACGCAGTTTATAAAGCTGGAACAGGCCAATGTGTCTGAACCATGCAGTTTACGATCACTGAAGAAACAACTGGACTGCACAGGGAAAAGAAAAGTGACTAATGAGTATTATACACTACAAAAATGCATATTATTATAAAAACCTTTGACTTGCTAATTTTAGTCAGGGAAGTCTGCCCTGAAATTCAACTAAGTTTAGGCTATAAAGTTGTCCAAACTAGTTAAGTAGACAATGCAACTTGGTAACTGTAATTACATTTTTCGTGGAACATCAAGCTATACCAATCTATCCCTCTTAAATAATAAAAAAGTACAAATTTTTACTCTGTTATCTTACAAAATTAAGTTTGCTTGTACTTACATGCCTGTACATATATTATAATTTTATAACACTTCCTCATGCTTCACTTATTGACTCTAGATTAAGAAATCTTTGCAAGATCACGCAAAATATTTACAACAGACTTTCCTCGGAAACATAAATGGAAAGAACTATACATCTGGACTGTTGCCAGATCTGACGATTTTATATGGACACAAGGTGGGATTCCAGGGGGATGTGTAGTCAACACAACACTGCGTTCCACCTAAAAAAAAACGAAGAACATCACACTGGCAACAGACGAATGAACATTGACAGTCCAGAAAAAATCACAACCCACAACTGTGGCTTCAATGCACCATTACTACCATGCATTGCGGCTGGCAAGAAATAAGACTTTCAGATCTTGAAGGAAAAAAAAAAAATTATGGTTTATTTAACGACAGTTGCAACTGCTGAGGTTATATCAGTGTCGCCGGTGTGCCAGAATTTTGTCCCATCAGTAAATCTACTGACATGAGCCTGTCGCATTTTAAGCACACCAGGGCTGGGATCGAACTCACAACCTAAAGCACAGAAGGCCAGTACTATACCGACTATGCTACCCAGGCCGATATCTTGAAGAAAGTGTTAGCAAAACATAACAGCCACTTGTCATACCTCGTCCTAATAAAAATTTCAATAATGTATGCTGATATTAGTAGCACATTCGTCTACATTAAATTATCTCTCAATATCAATTTTGGTTAAATGCAGGGATATAGTGGAGGTGGAGCGGAGCTCTGGCACTGATTTGGAACTTTAAAATCTGTTTTGACATCACAATACTTTCCCAGCTAACGATATCTTAGTTTATGTCAGAATATTTAGTGATTATATTTTCTGTGCTTCCTTTAGAAAATCGGAACAAGTTCGGAAGTAAAGGATCGCGAGACCACTAGGAGTGTAGCTAGGGTGTGTGGTGAGAAATGGGGGAAGAATCAGTGACAAGACAACCAGCAAACTAACCTTTAGTGCGCCTGCGCAAATTGATCACATTCCTAATTCACTTTCGTTTTGTATCGAATTTCGTTAATTTTCGCGTCTTTGTACGATACATGAGATTGTTTATGGTGTTACCGAAATGCGTTGTATTTGTTTCCCAGTTATTTTACGAAGTGAATTTTAAACAGTTAATTTACTGCCTAACGTGACTAAAAGACTGCTTGAAACGTTTGTTTTTATCTGTTGCCCTTCAGTAAATATGGAATAAAATAAACATAGACAAAAAACATTAACTTCTTTCTGTGCCATTGCTGTTACTAGTGGAGTTACAAAAGCTTCCTCTCCTGATATTGTTGATATCTTAAGCCCATCGCTTCTATTTGATGAACCTAGTAATTCAACCAGAGATACTGTTTTAAAAGATATAGTTCAGTATGACTGCGAAGAATATTCAACATCATAATGTTCAAAATAGTGGAAGTAAAAAAATCGGCTTCCAAAGTGAGTGGCCGAATTATGGAATGAAGAAAATATGTGGCCAAGAAAAAAGAAGCTTATCCGGGGATTGATTGTAAGCAATGTAAGCTAGGCTGTAAAGTGTGTTATGAAGTAACTACATTAGGTGCATTAAAAAAAAGTGTATTTCTGTATCTAATGAATGGCGCTCATATTCAGTAAATTACTATGGATCGAACAGATCAGATCAGATCAAATCAGCTTAAGTCACTACGAAAAAAAATCACTGAACACAAGAAATCCAATGTTCATAATATAGCACAAAAATGATTGATACGTCTGAAAAGCAATTAATTGAAAATGTTGGCAAATAAATGAGTGCAGCCCACCGTGAAGCAACAAAAGTAAAATTTATATCAGTTTATTACATTGCGCAGAATGACCACCTTTACAGTGACCATTTCGGTTTACTTGAGCTTCAGAAGCTAAATGGAGTAGGTATTGATTGGTGTTGTCTTGCATTTTCCTTACAGTCTTACTTTATGACATTTCTTTCTTTGTCTTATTTTTGTTGGCATCCAAACCTTCCCCCTTCTCCATAGGTTAAAAAACATAAAGAGCTCTGGCACTGTAAAGTTTGGGACTACAACCCTGATTAAATGCAATTTTGTGTGCTGTATACAGAGTATTTAAAAAAATGTTGCTCAAATTTCTGTGCAGAGGGTTCAGAGTAGAATAATTTTTAATAGGAAAAGTGTACGCCAATGTTAACCAGTGATGCTAGATTAATTAATTCTAAATTTTCAGTAAGGCACTGAACTCATTCTAAATATGACATAAGACTGAATGCCGGCCCCACATTTGCTGCTCCATTAATGTATTACCCCGGTAGGAAGTCTGAAGAGAGTATGACTCCTACCAGTCACCAGTAAGCCCAAAAAGTCTAGTGATGTTTCCAAAATAGAATGAACTGTTTCAACTATGGATTAAGATCCTGATGTAAACTACTATTTTCTTTCACTTATATATACAGTAAAACCTCGATAAGACGCACCCGCTTATTACACTATCCTGTGTAATACGCTTTTTTTTGTCCAGTCCCTACACATTTCATATATAACGCCTTTATAAAATATCGTTTGTTGTGCTCAAGTCCCGCATAATACGTTTTTCTTGTGGAATATTTTTAGATATAATTTTCAGCAATGTACTGTAACAGCAATGAAACATCTTGGTCATTGAACTCATTGGTGCCATTAACCTGAAAAGTATTGGTATTCGACCCTTTACCTACGCATTTAAACCTTCATATGTCATACCTTAGTATACCCCACCCTCTTGTTGTGCTGTCTTATTCGACTCCTTACCTGCGTGGTTAAAGCCTACATACAGTTACAATACCTCACCTTCTTGCTAACCCTCTCTCTCAAACAGCATTC
>NC_091119.1:37220391-37227891 GCF_040183065.1 Periplaneta americana | reverse complement strand
AGAATTCAAAAAATTAAAAAAAATTTCATACAATTTCAAAATATATTAAATTCAGAAAATTTTTACAAATCAGCAAATGTTTTTCTAAATTCCCAATGGTTTCAAAAGTTTTCTTCATCCGAGATTGTATTAATGCACAAACTGACCTCTGGTGGACTTGGTCCACGTTGGTTATGAGGCCCTCATGTAATTCATCCAAGTAATCCGTCCATATTTGGATTACATAAGTAATCTACAGATTTGGATTATATACTGTATGTAATCTGTCCATAATTGGATTACTTACGTAATCCATACTGATTTATATTACGTATGTAATCCATCCATAATTGGATCTCATATGTAATCTACGTATTTGAATCATATATGTAATCCATATATAAATGGATTACATATGTAATCCACACAGATTTGGATTACATATGTAATCCATCCTTAATTGGATTACACATGTATACTACACAGATTTGGATTACATACGTAATCCATCCATAATATTGGATCATATATGAAATCCACATAATTGGATCGCATAGGTCATCATTCCATAATTGGATTACGTACGTAATCCACACATATTTGGATTACGTATGTAATCCATCCATAATTAGATAGATAGATAGATAGATAGATAGATAGATAGATAGATAGATAGATAGATAGATAGATAGATAGATAGATAGATAGATAGATAGATAGATAGATATTCCTGATACACTCCCGATTCACTCCTGATTAACTCTCAAGTCATTCCTGATTCACTCGCAACTCACGAATTATACACTTCCAGTTACTCCTGATTCAGCCAGTCAGTCCTGATTCAGCCAGTCAGTCCTGATTCACTCCTGATTCCCTACTGAGTCATTCCTGATTCACTCTAGAGTCACTCCTTATGAACTATGTCAGTCATGATTCACTCCTCAGTCACTCCTTATTCACCCAGTTACACCAGGTTCACTACCCACCCAGTCCTAGTCTATATTTGGGTTACGTACGTAATCCACAGATTTGAATTACGTATGTTATCCATCAATAGTTGGATCACATATGTAATCCACGTATTTGGATCACATATGTAATCCATCCATAATTTGATTACGTATGTAAGCCCCACAGATTTGAATTACGTATGTAATCCATCCATAATTGGATCACATATGTAATCCACATATTTGGATCACATATGTAATCCACACAGATTTGGATTACACATGTACATACACACTCCTACAGAGAAAAAAGTCAGTTACATACAAGCACTCCAGATAACGTCTGAACTGTAACACGAAAGTATGTGGGAACTTTTTCAGCAGTGTTGTCTTCCACTGACAGTCCGATTACGTATATGATCCATTTTCTGATCCAAGTTCCAGTTATAGCACACAACCTATGTTCAGTAGTCGAGTTTTAATAAATTAAATAAATTCAAATAAATCAAATTAAAATAAATATATTAAGATAAAATAAATTAAAGTAAAACATAAAATATAATCAATTATATTAAATTAAAACGAATGAAATTAAAATGAAAGAGAGAGAAATAAATCGGTCTTAATGATGGATGACCACGATGATCCGGAAATTAATAGCAACTAAATAAATTCACTCCCCATTCTCGCTCGAATCACTCTCCGTTCACTCCCGAATAACCTAGGATTTATTCACGAATCGCTACCCAAGTCACTCTGTTTCACTCCCGAGCCGCTATAGATTTACGATTTACTCCCTTGTAACTCCCATTTCCCGCTGGATTCACTCTCGTTTCACCCCCGACTCGTTACAGGCCCGTTTCCGAGTCACTCCCGAGGCATTTGAGTCGCTCAATTCAGACGGTAGTCAATCTTGATTTAGTCCCGAGTCGCTCCCGATTCACTCTCGGTCCACTTCAATATCACCTCCCATTCACTCTCGATTCATTCCCATGTAACAAACTCCCTAGTCATTCCAGAATCACTCCATACCCTTGATTCATTCCCGAGAAACTCCCAAATCACTCGAGGCATTCCCGAATAACTCGTGATTCAAATCCGACACTACTGATTCACTCCCTAGACAGTTCTGATTCACTCACGAGTCACTACTGGTTCTCTTCCGAGTCAATCCCGATGCACTCCCCAGTCACTCTTGATTCACCCATGTCACTCCCGATTCACTCCCTAGTCAATCCTGGCTCGCTTCTCATTAACTCAAGATTCACTCCCGTGTCACTCTTGGTCCACACCCGAGTCACTCCCGGGCTACTCCTGATTCACTTCTGAATCACTCCTAGCACATTTCCCAGTCACTCCTTATTAACTCACCAGTCACTCCTGATTAACTCACCAGTTACACCTGATTAACTCACCAATGACTCCTGATTCACTCGTGTCATTTCTGATAAATTGCCAGGCACTCCTGATCCACTCTCCAGTCACTCCTTATTCACTCCAGGGTCTCTGATGGATCAATCTTGATTCACACAAGAGTAGCTCCTGATTCACTCCCGAGTCACACCTGACACATTCCACAGTCACTCCCGATAATCTCCAGTAAATCACGAGTCACTTCTGATAAACTCACAGTCACTCCTTATTCACTCACCAGTCACTCCAAATACAATCCCGAGCAATTCCTGATTCACTCCCGAGTCACTCCTGGATCAGACACTAGACTGTCCTGATATACTTCCGAATCACTCCTCATTCACTCACAGGTCACTCCTGATTCACTCACAATTCACTCAAGGATCACTCACGAGACAGTACTGATTCGCATATTAATCACTCTTAATTCACTCCCGAGTCACTCCTGATCCATTCCACAGTCACTACGGATATATTCCAGTCACTCCTGAGACACATCTTATTCAGTCCCGAGTCACTCCTGATTCACTCAACAGTCAATCCTTATTCACTCCGAATATCTCCTGATTCACTCCCGAGTCACTCCAGATTCACTCCGCGTAACTCTGGATTCACTCCGAGCCACTCATGAATAACTCCAAGTTACTCCCGATTCACCCCAGACTTTTATTGTTTCGCTCCCGAGACACTCCAGATTCACCCTCCCGAGTCACTACTGATTCACACCGAGTGACTCATTCATTTCTTCGTCTCTCCTGATTCATTCCGGAGCCAATCCCGAGTCACTCCCGATTCACTCCCAAGTCACTCCTGAGTTACTCACCGGTCGCTAATGATTCACTCCCGATTTACTCCAATTTAATTATGATTCACAACCTATTCACTCCCTGTTGTCTTCCGATTCACTCCCGAATAGCTCGCGATTCCCCCACGAGTCACTCCTGATTCACTTGTATGTCACTCTTGATTCACTTGTATGTCACTCCTGATTCACTCCCGAGTAACACCGTTTCACTCCCGATTTACACATTGTTCACTCTGTCACTCCTGATTAGCTCCCAAGATAAACCTGATTCTCTACCAAGTCAAACCTGATTCACTCCCAAGTCACAACTGATTCACTCCCCAGTCACTCCTGATTCATTCCCCAGTCATTCCTGATTATTTCAGATTCACATTAAAAATTCAAAATTATACATTTTCAAAATTTTTAGCCATTTCAAATAATTTAAAAATTTCCAAATTTTTCAGAATTAAAAAAGAAGTTAAAAATTCCAAACTTTTCAAAATTTTTCAAATTTCAGGAAATTTCAAAATTCACAAACATCAAAATGTTAAAAAAATTTCAACATCCTTCAAAATTCCAAAAAAAAAAAAACATTTCATAATTCTCAAAATTTTCCAAAATTAAAAAGTAATTGCAAAATTTAAAAAAAAAATTCAAAATTGTCAGATATTTTCAAAATTGTTTTCTAGAATTTTTCAAAATTCACAAAAAATTTTCACTCACAAAAGATTAATTTTTCAAAATACTTAAAATTTTCAAAATTTTTCAAAATTCAATATCAAAAAATTTCAAAATTTTCCGATAAAAAATTACAAAATTTTCAGAACTTGAAAATCAGAAAATTTTGAATTCCTTATGAATTGAAAAAATTTTTTATTTTTTTTTAATTTCTTTAGATTTTGAAAAATTTTGGTTTAAACAAATTTAATTTTTTTTACTGATTTTTTTTTAAATTGTGAAAGTTTTGAAATTTTTTTTTGAATTTTTAATAATTTTGATTTCTTTTTTTAAATCTTGAAATTTTTTTCATGAAAAATATTGAAATTCTTTAAATTTTGAAATAATTTCTTAATTTTTTCAAATGTGAAAATTTTTAAAATTTTGAAATTTTCAATGAAATAAAATTTGAAAATTTTGGAATTTTAAAATTTTGAAAAGATTTTGAATTTTCGAAATTTTTTAGATTTTTATAAACTTTTAATTATTTTTCAAAATTTCGTTTTTTTTTATTTTGGAAATTTTTGAAAATTTTGAACATCTTTGAACATTTGAATATTTTTTTGAATTGCGAAATATTTTGAAAATTTTTGTATGTTTGAAGGTTTTGAATTTTGAAATTTTTTTTAAATTTTGAAATTTTTTTTTATTTTTTTTTAATTTTAATAACTTTGGAATTTTTTTAATTTGAAATCATTGCTAACGTTTTGGAATTTGGAACATGAAAATTTTTTAAACTTTCGAAAATCTTGTTTTGAAAATTTTGAAATTTCTTTGAATTTTTTTAATTTCGAAAAATTATGAAAATTTTGATATCTTTTTTTCACTTTTTGAATTTTGAAATATACTGATTTTTTTTTAATTTTGAAAAATTTGAAAATTATTGGAATTTTTAAAATTTTGTTATAAGTTATGGAATTAGGAGAGACTCGGAAGTTAATGAGAAGTGAATGAGGAGTGTCTGGGAGTGAATATGTAGTGAATTGGGTGACTCAGAATTGAAGAAGGGGTGACTGATGAGTGAAACAAGAGTGACTGGAGTAAATCATGAGCGAATCGGGAGTGAATCAAGATTGACTCGAGAGTGAATCAGGACTGACTGTGCAGTGAATCAGGTTTCACTTGGGAGCTAATCGGGAGTGGGAGTGTACCTGGAGTGACTCGGGAGTGAACCATGAGTGACTCGGGAGTGAAAATGGAGTTACTCGGGAGTGCATCTGTAGTGATTAGGGAGTGAATCAGGTGTTAATCGGAAGTGAACTGGGTGAGGGAATCAGAAGTGATTCGAGAGTGAATCATGAGTCTTGGGAGTGACTCTTGAGTGACCTGAGAGTGACTCTTGAGTGAATCAGGAGTGAATGTGGAGTGAATTAGGAGTGACTCGGGAGTGAATCAGGAGTCACTCGGAAGAGAATCAGGTATAACTCGGGAGTGAATGGTGAGTGAAATTCGAATGTATCATGAAGGACTGGGGAGAGAATCATGAATGACTTGGTAGTGACTTGAGTTAATATGGAGAATGCTGTTGAGTGAATCCGGAGCGACTCGGCAGTTGGTCGGGAGCGGATCGGGAGTGAATCAGGAGTCACCCGGAAGTGATAAGGTGTGGATTGGAACTGTTTGAATGACTCAGGAGTGAATCCGGAGCGACTTAATAGTGAACTGGGAGTGACTGCAGAATGGATTGGAAGTGACTCTGGAGCTACTCGGGAGTGAATGTTGATTGTCTTGTGCATGTATCATGAGTGACTGGAGAGTGAATCAGGAGTGACTTGGGAGTAACACTTGAGTGAATCTGGTGTGACTGGGCATTGAATCAGGAGTGGATCGTTAGTGAATCAGGACTGACTCGGGAGTGAATTAGGAGTGGATCGGGAATGAATGGGATTGAATGGAGATTGTATTAAAAGTTACTAGGAGTGACAGAGGAGTGATTCCGGAGTGAATCAGGAATGACTTGGGAGTTAATCAGGAGTGACCCGGGAATGAATAAATGACGGGAATTTTTCAGAAGTATCCCGGGAGGTAATCAGGAGTGACTAGTGTGCGAATTAGTAGTGACTTAGGAATGAATTGTGAGTGAATCAGGAGTGACTTATGATTGAATCAGGAGTGACTCGTGGATGTATTACTAGTGTCTCGGGAATGAATGAGAAGTTATTGTAGAGATTCAGGAGTGACTCGAGGGTGAATCATAGGTGACAGGTGAGTGAATCATGGGTGACAGGGTGTTAGCAGGAGTGACTCGGGAGTGAATCAGAAGTAAATGGGGAGTGTATCGGGAGTGATTGTGGAACGAAGGAGGAGTGACTCGGGATTGAATCAGGAACTACTCCTGTGTGAATCAGGAGTGACATAGCAATGGCCATGGAGTGAATCAAGAGTGACTGGTGAGTGACTGGGGATTATCAGGAGTGACTCGAGAGTGAATCAGGAGTGTTTGGGAGTATATCAGGAGAGACTGGGGAATGTATCAATAGTGAATCGCGAGTGAATCAGGAGTTAATCGGGTGTGAGCCAGAGTGAATGGGAGTTAATCAGGACTGACTTCTGAGTGAATCAAGAGTGACTGGGGAGTGCGTCAGGAATGACTTGGCAGTGAAATAGTAGTGACCAGGGAGTGAATGAGGAGTGACTTAGCAGTGAATAAGTAGTGTCTCGGGAGTGAATCAGGAGAGTCCCGGATTTGAATCAGGAGTTATTCGGGAATGACTCCAGAGATTTGGGAGTTAATCGGGAATGAATCAAGGGCATGGAGTGATTCTGGAATGATTAGGGCGTTTTTTACATTGGAGTGACTCGAGAGTGAATGGGAAGTGACAGGGAAGAGGACCGTGGGTATTTCGGGAGCGACTCGGTACTAAATCGGGATAGGATATATCGACAGATAGGATAGAGGGATAAACAGGATAGATGGATAGATAGATAGATAGATAGATAGATAGATAGATAGATAGATAGATAGATAGATAGATAGATAGATAGATAGGTAGATAGATAGGTAGATAGATAGATAGATAGATAGATAGATAGATAGATAGATAGATAGATAGATAGATAGATAGATAGATAGATAGATAGATAGATAGATAGATAGATAGACAGGCGGGTTGGTGGGTAGGTAGATAGATAGATAAATACTCCTGATACACTCACGATTCACTCCTTATTAACTCTCCAGTCATTCCTGATTTACTCCCAAGTCACTAATTATACACTTCCAGTCACTCCTGATTCAGCCAGTCAGTCTTGTTTCTCTCCTGATTCCCTACAGATTCATTCATGTTTCACTCCAGATTCTCTCCTCTGTCACTCATGATTCACTCCTCAGTCACTCGTTATTTACAGTCACTCCAGGTTCACTACCCAGTCACTCCAAGTGCACTCCCGAGTCAATCCTTATAGAATCCCGCATCACTCTTTATTCAATCCCCATTAACTCCAGAGTCGCTCCTGATTCACTGTTGATTTGCTCACGATTCACTCCTTATTAACTCTCCAGTCATTCCTGATTCACTCCCTTGTTACTAATTATACACTTCCAGTCACTCCTGATTCAGCCAATCAGTCTTGTTTCACTCGTGATTCCCTACAAAGTCATACCTGTTTCACTCCAGATTCTCTCCTGATGAACTCTTCTGCCACTCATGATTC
>NC_091119.1:37210391-37215391 GCF_040183065.1 Periplaneta americana | reverse complement strand
ACGATTTACTCCCTTGTAACTCCCATTTCCCGCTGGATTCACTCTCGTTTCACCCCCGACTCGTTACAGGCCCGTTTCCGAGTCACTCCCGAGGCATTTGAGTCGCTCAATTCAGACGGTAGTCAATCTTGATTTAGTCCCGAGTCGCTCCCGATTCACTCTCGGTCCACTTCAATATCACCTCCCATTCACTCTCGATTCATTCCCATGTAACAAACTCCCTAGTCATTCCAGAATCACTCCATACCCTTGATTCATTCCCGAGAAACTCCCAAATCACTCGAGGCATTCCCGAATAACTCGTGATTCAAATCCGACACTACTGATTCACTCCCTAGACAGTTCTGATTCACTCACGAGTCACTACTGGTTCTCTTCCGAGTCAATCCCGATGCACTCCCCAGTCACTCTTGATTCACCCAAGTCACTCCCGATTCACTCCCTAGTCAATCCTGGCTCGCTTCTCATTAACTCAAGATTCACTCCCGTGTCACTCTTGGTCCACACCCGAGTCACTCCCGGGCTACTCCTGATTCACTTCTGAATCACTCCTAGCACATTTCCCAGTCACTCCTTATTAACTCACCAGTCACTCCTGATTAACTCACCAGTTACACCTGATTAACTCACCAATGACTCCTGATTCACTCGTGTCATTTCTGATAAATTGCCAGGCACTCCTGATCCACTCTCCAGTCACTCCTTATTCACTCCAGGGTCTCTGATGGATCAATCTTGATTCACACAAGAGTAGCTCCTGATTCACTCCCGAGTCACACCTGACACATTCCACAGTCACTCCCGATAATCTCCAGTAAATCACGAGTCACTTCTGATAAACTCACAGTCACTCCTTATTCACTCACCAGTCACTCCAAATACAATCCCGAGCAATTCCTGATTCACTCCCGAGTCACTCCTGGATCAGACACTAGACTGTCCTGATATACTTCCGAATCACTCCTCATTCACTCACAGGTCACTCCTGATTCACTCACAATTCACTCAAGGATCACTCACGAGACAGTACTGATTCGCATATTAATCACTCTTAATTCACTCCCGAGTCACTCCTGATCCATTCCACAGTCACTACGGATATATTCCAGTCACTCCTGAGACACATCTTATTCAGTCCCGAGTCACTCCTGATTCACTCAACAGTCAATCCTTATTCACTCCGAATATCTCCTGATTCACTCCCGAGTCACTCCAGATTCACTCCGCGTAACTCTGGATTCACTCCGAGCCACTCATGAATAACTCCAAGTTACTCCCGATTCACCCCAGACTTTTATTGTTTCGCTCCCGAGACACTCCAGATTCACCCTCCCGAGTCACTACTGATTCACACCGAGTGACTCATTCATTTCTTCGTCTCTCCTGATTCATTCCGGAGCCAATCCCGAGTCACTCCCGATTCACTCCCAAGTCACTCCTGAGTTACTCACCAGTCGCTAATGATTCACTCCCGATTTACTCCAATTTAATTATGATTCACAACCTATTCACTCCCTGTTGTCTTCCGATTCACTCCCGAATAGCTCGCGATTCCCCCACGAGTCACTCCTGATTCACTTGTATGTCACTCTTGATTCACTTGTATGTCACTCCTGATTCACTCCCGAGTAACACCGTTTCACTCCCGATTTACACATTGTTCACTCTGTCACTCCTGATTAGCTCCCAAGATAAACCTGATTCTCTACCAAGTCAAACCTGATTCACTCCCAAGTCACAACTGATTCACTCCCCAGTCACTCCTGATTCATTCCCCAGTCATTCCTGATTATTTCAGATTCACTTTAAAAATTCAAAATTATACATTTTCAAAATTTTTAGCCATTTCAAATAATTTAAAAATTTCCAAATTTTTCAGAATTCAAAAAAGAAGTTAAAAATTCCAAACTTTTCAAAATTTTTCAAATTTCAGGAAATTTCAAAATTCACAAACATCAAAATGTTAAAAAAATTTCAACATCTTTCAAAATTCCAAAAAAAATAAAAACATTTCATAATTTTCAAAATTTTCCAAAATTAAAAAGTAATTGCAAAATTTAAAAAAAATTCAAAATTGTCAGATATTTTCAAAATTGTTTTCTAGAATTTTTCAAAATTCACAAAAAAATTTCACTCACAAAAGATTAATTTTTCAAAATACTTAAAATTTTTCAAAATTCAATATCAAAAAATTTCAAAATTTTTCGATAAAAAAATTGCAAAATTTTCAGGACTTGAAAATCAGAAAATTTTGAATTCCTTATGAATTGAAAATTTTTTTTTTAATTTTTTTTAATTTTTTTAGATTTTGAAAAATTTTGGTTTAAACAAATTGAATTTTTTTTACTGATTTTTTTTAAATTGTGAAAGTTTTGAAATTTTTTTTTTGAATTTTTAATAATTTTGATTTCTTTGTTTAAATCTTGAAATTTTTTTATGAAAAATATTGAAATTCTTTAAATTTTGAAATAATTTCTTAATTTTTTTTAAATGTGAAAATTTTTAAAATTTTGAAATTTTCAATGCAATAAAATTTGAAATTTTTGGAATTTTAAAATTTTGAAAACATTTTGAATTTTCGAAATTTTTTAGATTTTTATAAACTTTTGATTATTTTTCAAAATTTCGTTTTTTTTATTTTGGAAATTTTTGAAAATTTTGAACATCTTTGAACATTTGAATATTTTTTTGAATTGCGAAATATTTTGAAAATTTTTGTATGTTGAAATGTTTTGAATTTTGAAATTTTTTTTAAATTTTGAAATTTTTTTTGAATTTTTTTTTTAATTTTAAAAACTTTGGAATTTTTTTAATTTGAAATCTTTGCTATCGTTTTGGAATTTGGAACATGAAAATTTTTTAAACTTTCGAAAATCTTGTTTTGAAAATTTTGAAATTGCTTTGAATTTTTTTAATTTCAAAAACAATTTGAAAAATTTAAATTTTTTTAATTTCGAAAAATTATGAAAATTATGATATCTTTTTTTTTCACTTTTTGAATTTTGAAATATACTGATTGTTTTTAATTTTGAAAAATTTGAAAATTATTGGAATTTTTAAGTGTGTTATAAGTTATGGAATTAGGAGTGACTCGGAAGTTAATGAGAAGTGAATGAGGAGTGTCTGGGAGTGAATATGTAGTGAATTGGGTGACTCAGAATTGAATAAGGGGTGACTGATGAGTGAATCAAGAGTGACTGAAGTTAATCATGAGCGAATCGGGAGTGAATCAAGATTGACTCGAGAGTGAATCAGGACTGACTGTGGAGTGAATCAGGTTTCACTTGGGAGCTAATCGGGAATGGGAGTGTACCTGGAGTGACTCGGGAGTGAAAATGGAGTTACTCGGGAGTGCATCTGTAGTGATTAGGGAGTGACTCAGGTGTTAATCGGAAGTGAACGGGGTGAGGGAAACAGAAGTGATTCGAGAGTGAATCATGAGTCTTGGGAGTGACTCTTGAGTGACCTGGGAGTGACTCTTGAGTGAATCAGGAGTGAACGTGGAGTGAATAAGGAGTGACTCGGGTGAGAATCAGGAGTCACTCGGGAGTGAATGGAGAGTGAATTTCGAATGTATCATAAAGGACTGGGGAGAGAATCATGAATGACTTGGTAGTGACTTGAGTTAATATGGAGAATGCTGTTGAGTGAATCCGGAGCGACTCGGCAGTTGGTCGGGAGCGGATCGGGAGTGAATCAGGAGTCACCCGGAAGTGATAAGGTGTGGATTGGAACTGTTTGAATGACTCAGGAGTGAATCCGGAGCGACTTAATAGTGAACTGGGAGTGACTGCAGAATGGATTGGAAGTGACTCTGGAGTTACTCGGGAGTGAATGCTGATTGTCTTGTGAATGTATGACGGAGAGTGAATCAGGAGTGACTTGGGAGTAACACTTGAGTGAATCTGGTGTGACTAGGCAGTGAATCAGGAGTGGATCGTTAGTGAATCAGGACTGACTCGGGAGTGAATTAGGAGTGGATCGGGAATGAATGGGATTGAATGGAGATTGTATTAGAAGTTACTAGAAGTGACAGAGAAGTGATTCCGGAGTGAATCAGGAATGACTTGGGAGTTAATCAGGAGTGACCCGGGAATGAATAAATTACGGGAATTTTTCAGAAGTATCCCGGGAGGGAATCAGGAGTGACTAGTGTGCGAATTAGTAGTGACTTAGGAATAAATTGTGAGTGAATCAGGAGTGACTTGAGTGAATCAGAAGTGACTCGTGAATGTATCACTAGTGTCTCGGGAATGAATGAGAAGATATTGTAGAGATTCAGGAGTGACTCGAGGGTGAATCATAGGTGACAGGTGAGTGAATCATGGGTGAAAGGGTGTTAGCAGGAGTGACTCGGGAGTGAATCAGGAGTAAATGGGGAGTGTATCGGGAGTGATTGTGGAACGAAGGAGGAGTGACTCGGGATTGAATCATGAACTACTCCTGTGTGAATCAGGAGTGACATAGCAATGGCCATGGAGTAAATCAAGAGTGACTGGTGAGTGACTGGGGGATTATCAGGACTGACTCGAGAGTGAATCAGGAGTGTTTGGGAGTATATCAGGAGAGACTGGGGAATGTATCAATAGTGAATCGCGAGTGAATCAGGAGTTAATCGGGTGTGAGCCAGAGTGAATGGGAGTTAATCAGAACTGACTTCTGAGTGAATCAAGAGTGACTGGGGAGTGCGTCAGGAATGACTCGGCAGTGAAATAGTAGTGACCAGGGAGTGAATGAGGAGTGACTTAGCAGTGAATAAGTAGTGTCTCGGGAGTGAATCAGGAGAGTCCCGGATTTGAATTAGGAGTTATTCGGGAATGACCCCAGAGATTTGGGAGTTAATCGGGACTGAATCAAGGGCATGGAGTGATTCTGGAATGATTAGAGCGTTTTTTTTCATTGGAGTGACTCGAGAGTGAATAGGAAATGACAGGGAAGAGGACCGTGAGTGTTTCGGGAGCGACTCGGTATTAAATCGGGATAGGATAGATCGACAGATA